>NW_006159728.1:16813-51795 GCF_000334495.1 Tupaia belangeri chinensis | reverse complement strand
AGAGGACACAAATGCACACGAGTAACTTAGCAACAGACCTAACTGGGTCGCAAGGTGAAAAAGGGGATTGACGGAAAAGGAAAGGAAAAAACAAAATTAAAACATAAGGTACATTAGCCAAGAATAAGAGAATCACTGAATCCTAGTGACCCGGGGACCTGAGAAATCATTTAGTTCTCCCACCAAAGAACGTCCAAGCAGTAACCACCATCACGACGCCCACCGACACTATCCGCCTCGGCTTGAATACGTCGTGGAAGGTGGAGGCTATTATCTCGAGTGCCTGCATTACCTGGACACTTCATTTAGAATGTTTTTCTTAGAACAAAGGAACCTGTATCTCTGTTTCACTGGTCCACTGGTGCTGGTACTGACTTATGAAATGTGCACTGTTATTATCTTAGTTCATTCAGCAGATACTGCCTCGGCCTGTGCTGTGGACGAGCGCTGTGCTACCCAGGGATCCACGTTCAGGAGTCAGTGGGCTCTCAGAACCAGGCCACGCACGGGAGGGCGAGCAGGTAGCAGTCAGGTGTCCACGGGAAATCTGACTTCCTCCCACCAGCTCTTCTTACTCTCGGGCCAGGTCTCAAATTTTACCGATATGAACACCATTAAGTAGAATCAGGAAAACATAATTGTACCAATAACATTTTTTAAAAAAACTTAAAAACTATGTCATGGTAGCCAGTGACACCTACAAATGGGGGCTCTTTTGAAAAAGTGACACTAACCCAATTTCTTTTGGAAATGAAGGAATTCCACCCTTCATTCCTAAGCAATTGCTACACATGTCTCCACCTTTGGATCTGATAAAAAGACACCCATGCCCTGGGCTGGAAGCAAAGTTGTCAGAGGGCACATGCACTCACCAGAGAGAAACGCAGAGAGAGAGAGAAGGAAAGCGAGAAAGCATTCCCCATGGGGTACACCACAATCCATTCTCAATTTCTCCTTCCAGGATTTTGGGCATGCATACACACATGCCCAGAGTGTTTTCCAAGCTGACAGGTCAAGGACTCAAACTGCCACCATGCCACTGGCTGGCCCCATTAAAAATACCTTAAATGATGGTGATTAACTGTGGGTCAAGCACATGGGTTAACAGATGAATGGAACAAAAAGAAATTCCAAAACCAAACCTTGATGCGTTTAAGGTTTTGAGAGCGATATTTTTTTTTTTTTGAGAGGTTTTTGCTATAGGGCGCGTGTGCTCACCAGAAAGACAGAGACAGAGAAACAGAAAGTGAGAAATCACCCCCCAGGGGGTATGGCCATGCCGCAATCCCTTCTCCTCCATTCTCCTCTCTGGATCTTGGGCACACACGCACACGTGCCCGATGTGAATTTAAGCCACCGGGTCCAGGACTCGAGCCGCAGTTGACTACATGGGAGTCCAGCAACATGACCATTATGCTAACTGCTGGTCCCAGAGCAATAATTTATTTCTAAGCCCATGGAAAACATATAAATTGCTCACCAAGTGGTTTTAGGACACTAGTGAAAGAAAAATCATTACATCTCTGTCTTACCGAAATAAAGTCTGAACATTGAAAGGCATAAAGAAAATCACCATGAAGGTATGAAGGGGCTTCAGAAATTTCATGGGAAATGCATGTAATGAAAAGGCGGTGCCTGGATTTCAAAATTGTTTTGCACCAACATAAACTCACTTTTTTTCTTATTCATGAACGTGAGAGCGAGAGAGGGGAGCACCGCCCACAGGCTGGGCAGAGGCAGTTCCTCCCTTCCCTTCCCGTCCCTAGTCCGTCTGTCAGACACTGGGCATGCGGAAGTGAGCTGGGCACGTGTTCCCCGGTTTCTCAGGCTAACCAACAGATTCGAACCGTAGTCACTGTGTGGGATCAGGTTTCTCTTGAGCTGCACGTTATTGCTGGCTGGCCCCATTAAAATATTTTAAATGAGGAGGATTAACTGTGGTTCTAACACGTGGGTTAGCAGAGGAACGGAACAAAAGCTCTCCAGCTCCTCAGGGTCCTGAGCACCCATTATCGCTGCACTGCTCAACACACAGAATATCACTCCACCTTTCCATGAGCTTTCTGAATCCCCTCATAGCAGTAGGAAATCCAGGTAGATAATTACACCTATTGAAGTGAAAGCAGCTCTCATTTTTCTAACCATAAGCCTAAAATCTGGCACCCCAAAGTGAATGAATGAGAAACTGACTACAGAATTTATAAAATTATTTGTATGAAAAATAATCATAAACAAACTCTAAAGGTGAACAGCAAATTGGGGGAAAAATTGAAAACATGCAAAATACAAAGGCTGGTATTATTTATAAAGAAATGGTATCTTAAGTTATAAAACAAACCATGAATAGACCCACAGAAAAATGGATAAAGATTCATACATCTTTATTAATCTCATATTAGTAAGTGAAGAAGGGTTAAAGTACATGCGAAGTTGTTTAATCTCTCTAGTTATAAAATGACCTGAAGTAAAACAAAATAAAATTTATCAAATGGCAAGGATTTGAATAAGTAGTAAATTATATCTGCAAAGATACAAAGAAATGCTGACTTTTGCATATATTGGTGGAATAATAAATTTGTGGAAACTATCTGATGGGAAATCAGACAATAAATACCAAAAACCCTAAAAATTTACACACGCGTGTACCTAATTTCTACTTTTAGGAATTTTGCTTGAAGAAAGCTAACATGACTATGTGCAAATATTTAGCTCAACATCAGAATTATTTGTACAAGAGAGAAATGGCTACTTAAACTAATGGTCAGAGTCATGCAATGGCATAAATGCTTAGTGCAATGCTTCTGCACTGGAAGCTCCAGCAACATCGGGGAACTTGTTAACATGCCAGTTCCCTGGCCCTTCCAAGACCTGCTGGAGGGTGCTGTCCAGTGACCTGTGTTCTAACAAACCTCCCAGGTACTCTGATGTGCACCAGTGTGTGCCTCTCACTCAGGAAATAAACCAGGGCACTGGGGGCACTCAATGGGACACTCAAACTGAGAAGTTTGAAGAATTTCCAACTATTTACAAAAGTGATTCTCAAAGGGATGGTGTGGAATCCTGAGGTACAGACTGCTGCTTGAGGGAATGGTAACTTGAACCCCAAGAGAGCAGTGGGACACACACCCCAGGCTCCACAGGGAGAAAGGCACAAGGTAGATGCCCTGCCCCACTCTCCCTCCCTCCTAACTCCGTCTTCTCTGGAAGAACCCAGAGAGGGAGCTCACCACTGACATTCATAGCAGAGCCGTGACCTGGGCCCAGGCAGGATGGGAGGGGCAAGGACGGGCTTGAAAGGACTAACAGAAGATACTGCACACATAGCCACTGAAGCAGTGTGTGGACTATCCATACGGAAAGTGTTTAAGAGATAATAAAATTTTTAGAAGTTGTATATGATCCCTATTTTATTTAAAATATCCACCATACATATTTTGTATATACCCACATCTATGCATGAAAATTTGCTCACAGGACATAAAAATATGCTCACAGAACACATACAGAAGTATGCTTTTTCCTTTTTTCTTTAATGATAGAAAGTGCACACACTCAAGAATGAGAGAGAGAAAGCACCCTCAGCAGGGACTCCTCATGCCATGATCCCTTCCCCAGCCCTCCAGCTCCTCAGGATCCTGAGCACCCACAGCGTTTCTTAACCCAACCCAGGATTCAAACTGAGGTCGCCACATGGATTCCAGCCCTGCAGGGCATGAGCATTACCAGCATTACCGCAGGGCCACAGTGGTAAGGCCATATAACAAAGTATTAATAGTCGTTATATCTAGATCTTGAGCTAAGTACCTGTTACTGTGATTCTTTTTGCATAGTTATTTTCTAAAAGAATTACAATAAACATGCAAAAAAAAGTAACTGCATTTACTTAAAGCAAATGCTTAAAGTCACAAATAAGAGAATCTCAAAGAAAATGGAGGATCTAATAATGTTTCTCAGATCCTTTAATTTTTTTGTTTATGAATAATAGTCACCCCTATTGGTCACCATTTGTTGCCTTTTACTCTCACAGATTTTTGGAAACAATGTAGCTATCGGAAGAGAAAATGTAAAGAGTTCTGATTAGTACGTTTAGTAAATATTTCTTGAGAGACTATTAAAAATAAAGCACTGGGCACCACGAGCTTCCGGTGTTATCTTAATCCATGCTGACAAGCAGCTGGAAGGCAGCTGTACAGATGAGGAAATCAAAGTTAGGATGTAAGAAGTCCCTGGCCTACAGCTTCTTTTCTCATCCACGGGGGAGCAAGGATCAGGCCAGACCTGCCTACGGACACAATCTCAGTCCACATTTCTGTGTGTACGAGGAGGGTGACTTTCGAGAAGAATATACCACTTCTCTCCTGACAAAAGTAAACCAACCCCGGGTCAGCATAACTCACTGCCAAGTCACACAGCCGTGCCTTACCTCGGGAGCAGAGAGATGGTTTCATGTAAGTGCTAATGCCGTAGTCAAAATCATTATTGTAATAGTTTGCTGTCACTCAGCAAATATTTAATGCATTCACTATGAGAGCATTTAATTTTTTTTTTCTATAGGGCACATGTGCTTGCCAGGGAGACAGAAGGAGAGAGAAATTGAGACCCCCTCCCCGCTGAGGATGGCCACACTGTCATCCCTTCTCTTCCATTCTGCTTTTGAGATTTGGGGCACACATGCCTGGCAAGTTTCCCTAGTCACCGGGTTTGGGACTTGAACCACACTGTCAGTCATGTGGGATCCAATTGCCTTAACCACCACACCACTGACTGACCACCGCCCCCCCCGTGGAAGCATTTTATTTTTTATTTAAATAATAGAGAGAGTAAAGGATCTTCTGGTGTTTTTATTTTTAAGAAACTGGGTCTTACTACGTTCCCCAGGCTGCCCTTAGATCTGTGATCTTCCTGCCTCAGCCTTCTCAGTAGCTGGGATTGCAGGCGTGCACCACTGCACTCAGCTCTGATTTAAAAACAAAACCAAACCAAAACATTTTATGTGTTTGTTAGAAGATACTGGAGTCTGCTTTTAAACCATGAAATCTCTGGAGTTTACTAAAGGTTTTCTTTGTTTTCCTCCTAAGTTTATTTTATTTCTTTCATGAGGGAGAGAGAACATGAGAGAAGCAGACCCCATGGTGGGCCGCGTGGCTTCTAGCGCTACAGAGCCATGTATTACCACATGCATGACCATGGCCAGCATTCTACAGGTTCTTGGGAACGTCATGATGAGTTTTTCCCTGTTTTTCTATACAAAAATGCATCACGACTTTCCCGACCACTCAATAAAATGTTTTACTTCAAATCATCATACTGCAGCGACAATCCCCATGACTTTTCATTTATCCTATAAATGTTTGACAGATTATATTTGCAGGTTGAGTGGGACATTTCTTTTTTACAATTTGCCATAGGGTAGGCGCACTCACCAGAGACAGAGAGAGAGAGAGGACAAGTGAGAGAGCACCCCCCTCCACACACACACACACACACACACACACACACACACACACAAACACACAAACACACAAGGGGGATGGCCACATTGCAATGTGTATTTTCTAAGCCTTGGGGTCCAAGACTCAAACCACACAATCAGCCATGTGGAATCCAGCCACCTTAACCGCCATGCCACCTGACTAGCCAAGCAGTACCTTTTGTACATCTGGCTCACCTAGTAAGTGCAGACTCTTTTGGAGTAAAGACGTGTTTCATTAGTATCGGTTTCCATTATGCTTTGCACAATAACCAGGCTTATAAACAAATGTGCTTTAGTTAGAGTAGGCTAAGTCAAGCTGTAGTAACAAATAACCCCTGAAATCCCATTTGCTTAATGCAATATAGATTTGTGTCTCTCGGCCACACCACATGTCTAATTTGGGTTAGTAGGGAGGTCCTGTGTCAGGAAGGGACAGTGACAGACGCTTCCGTTTGATCATCACCGTGGTTGCTGACGGGGATGGTGAATGGCCTCATAAACCTCATGTAGATGTAACACCTGTTATTTCCTCTCATACTCCAGGGCTCAGTGCAAGTCCAGGACCACACAGAACGTGGTGCAGGAAAGGGCAGTGCTCCCACACACCAGGACGTGCACGGTCAGATATATCTGGTGACAATATGAAGGACTCCCATAAAAGGTTTCGGGGAAGGAATCGTGAAGTTGCTGTAACAGTTAGCACTCGGTTCATTAGCCAGCAACGGTTTACTACAACAGTAGCTCTTGCGGGATGAATTGAGCCAAACACAAAAATAGAGAGGTTTGGGACCAGCAGATGGCACAGTCAACTGGTTTGAATCCCAGACCCAGTGGCTTAAAACTCACAGTGGGTGCATGTGCGTGCGTGCCCCAAGTCCAGAGAGGAGATTAGAGGAGGAGGCATTGTGGCATGGCCATCCTGGATTTGGGGGATGATTTCTGTCACTTTGTCTCTGTGTCTTCAGCAAGCACACATGCCCTATAACAAAAATCTCTCTCAAAGAAAAAAAAAAAAAAAAAGAAAGAAAGAAAGAAAAAGAAAAAAGAGAACTTTTTGGTTTGGGTTTTGTTTTCCTGGTTTTTGTTTGTTTTTGGGTTTTTGCCACAGGGGAGGGATATTTGCTTGCCAGCGACAGAGAAAGAGGGAAAGTAAGAAAATCACCCCTGGGGTGTGTGTGGGGGGATGGCCATACTGCAATCCCTTCTCCTCCTGGGATTTTTGGCACACACATGTACTTGACTGATTTTCAAGCCACCACATCCAGGACTCCAACTGCGGTGGGCCATGAGGGAATCCACACCACCTGCCACTTGCTGGCCCCTATTAAATAGGTTTCTTTTATTTTGTGTGGCAAATTTTATATTAATTCTCGATGTATGTAATGTATATATAGGAACTTAGATAAGAGAAATAACCATTGATTAATAGTGACCAATAAGAAAATGAGACGAAAAAGAATGACCTGAGGGAAATCCATAACCCATTCATTTAATTCAGTGATTACCTTTTGAGGATTTGGTCTGGCCCAAATGCCTGAGAGACCCTGAGAATATGAAGGTGAATAAAACATAATATGCACCAGGACATATAAGGAATATTTTTTCTTTATTTGACAGTCTTTCATGCATTCGATTTTAGTCATGAGTCTCATAACTTTAGTAAAAAGTGGTTTTTAATCTCAACTTTTAAGCTATTGATCCTTTTTATCAGAGTGTAGAGTTGGTATAATTTACGTTCTCTAATTAAATGTTTTTAAGCACTTGATGATGGCTGCTCATTTTCTTCCCGTCTGTCACAGGATTCATTCTGGATTTATTGTTTTAAACACTTGAACAAGAAAGAGACAAGTGAAATGTAGTTCTTTGACAGTTTAAGTGGCTTCATCCATGAATAAAAGACCTTTCGGAGCATGTACCTTTCATGTTCATTCATAAATTTACTGCTGTACCTCTGAGCTTCCACTGGGCACAGAAGGTTGGCAGGGCCTGAGCGCGGCCAGGCAGGGAGCACAAGAGATTTCATATAGTCGGTGTCCACTGTGTGTCATGATCAATGCCTGCCACCTTTCATTATCTTAGAGATAATATAATTATCACAGAGAAAGGGCAGAACAATAATTTAATACTCACTGAATACAGAAACGCAAACTTAATAAATCTATCAAATATCACACTTTACATCCATCGTCACACTGACCGCACAAAGCATTTAGTTAAGATCCACTTACAAGTCTTTCGTCCAAGTACAGTACACAGTATAGAGTCATTTTTAAAAAACTCAAACTTCTTAGAACATAGATTTGTTTTCTCCTCTTCACCAGTTTCTCTTTTCATGTTGTATTTTATCCGAAAAGTGTCATCCAAGAGTTCTAATCCATTTTTGTCCCCAAGTCTCTTCCTTTCCCTTCCATGTCTAGTCGTCCTGGATCCTTGTCCTCTAGGCATATTCTCTGTTTATTGTTTATTTAAAGTAATATTATTTCCTTGAGGACAGTTTACAGAGTTGTTAAAATTGACGGCAGTATACCGTATCTTCATAAAGTCACTTGTTATGTGCAATTTCATAATTTCCAAGAATTTCTCTATATTTTGTCTCATTTGGGAGAGCCAAGAACAAGATTTGGTGTTTTCAAGGTTATGCTGCAAGTTTGCTAGCCATTCAGGAAGTGCATGAATTTACTGCTTGGTTTGAAAGCAAAAGGCAGACTAAGTTTTTCAAATCACAGCCCTTGTGTTAGAATCTGTAGGCTGTGTAGAAGTTCATGCTAAATGCAAAATTTGGGATTGAGGAGGAGCACCCAGGTAGATTCAGCAGTGTCAGTAATATTTTAGTTCTGAGGCTACAAATTTTCTTTATATATAAGCAAGTGTTATATAATTTTTAAAAATAAAATAAAAAGATTAACTCCTAAATTTTCTATGAAACGCTATTCTTGTAAGAAACATTACTCTGCAAAATGCATCTAAGCTCCTACAAATGATGGAAGTTTTAAGAGCAGGAGACCTCTCCTTAGAAACACTGCACCATGGCTTAAACATTTCTGCTTCCTTCCTGAAATATAGAGCTTTCTTGAAATTTCCTTTGTCAAGGTCAACAGTGAAATTCACATTTTAAATATACATGCTAACATTTCATGATACACATATTCACCTCCTCAAACAAATACACCTAAGAGCTAAAGAAAGACAACATAAAATACTTGCAAAAATCTCTGAGTACCACAATGAGAAAAATACTCACTGGGGAATGAGAGAAACTTCCACTAACCTAGACACACAGGAGGAAAGAGTAAAAGCTAAATGAATAAAGAATAAAAGAATAAAACCAAGGAATAAAAAAATGAAAGGATAAGTGAATAGCTACTTATAAATTTTTACTCAATAAACAGGAAGTTCATCTTTCTTCTAAGTGGAACATGAGCAAATGTATCAATGCATTTGGTAAACCGTATCACTAGACCAATAGTGCAGAAATATTAGACATTATTAATATTTAGACACACACAAGCATAAACACACAGAAAGGCCTTTCAAAACAAAAACAACGAAGCATTTTGCCACCAAGGAAATCAAAACTGCATTTGCAGACCCTTAAGAAAAATAGTCATTCCTTATTTACAGACTCAAGAGTTGATGTTAATACGATCAGCATCGACATGGAGCCTGAGTAACATATCAAGAGTAGAGACAGGTCACCAAAGAGAAATTGCTTTTCTAAGAACTACCAAAAACCAAGTAAGATATTGAAAGTAAGCATCCTATTGACCTCAACAACAAAAACCCAAAAACATAGGCATGGGCCTAGAAGTAACCTTATTCTAGTGAAATGAATAAGAACTACAATCTTCATGCTTCAGAGGACTCTTCTGAGTCTCACAGCTCTGCAAGTGACGTTAATGCCCCCTTGGGCCAGAGGACGACGAGGTCGGGACTGTCCGGTAAACTGCGGATGTTCCACTGCTTGTGGCAGGGGCAGGGTGGAAACCTCAGATTTTCATCCAAGTCTCTCCACTCCCCGCTATCCCTTGAGTAGCTGCACGCCCCATACAAGGAAAATGAGATGAATGTACAGTCATCTATGTCTCCAGATGGTAAACTGGAGAGGAAAAACGATGATTTTTCCTCAAAACAATGTATAGATCTAATGCAGCTCCAGCCAAAATCCCAGTGGGATGTTTTTTGTGGGGGCGGAAAGTATTTTTTTTGTGGCACTAGTACCCTGAAGTTCACTGGTACGTATAAACAGGGAATGAATACACGTGCTTATCTGCTTCTTCCTTCAAATGTTGACAGGACAGCTAGAAGGCTTTAAAAGCCATTAATCCACAAGTACAAAATGTTACAAGAGATAATGAGAATGAGAGATCATTTACACATAGAAATAGATTTTTTAAAAAAATTTGCTGTAGGGCTGAGAAAAAGAGACACAGCAAGTAAGAAAACATCTCCTGGGGTGATGACCACGCACAATCCCTTCTCTTCCATTCTCAGTTGGAATTGTGGGCAGACACACAGAGGCACCCTGCTGTGTTTCCTAAGCCACAGGGTTCAGGACTTGAACTACGCAGTTGGCCACATGGGATCCAGTCACCTTAACCACTGTGTTACCTGACTGGCCCAACCCACACGTTGTTTAAAGCAATGGGCTGTGTGAAGAAAGTGGTTAAAATTTTTGAATAAAGGAAAGAAAAGCAGAGACCAAAGAAATAACCATTTCCCCCCTCCCCCCCCAGGGAACTCTGCCAATTTACAGCACGGAATCGTAGAAAGTTCCCGAACTAGAGAGGAGAGGAGCCAAAATCGGATAAAGTATTTATAGGGAAAGTTGGCTTTCACATCCTCTTCCCCACCTCAGCAATAAATAGAAAGTTTATTCTCAGAGGAAACTTTCAAAAAGAAGCTCCAGACTAAGCGGCACCAGGCACAGATGAAGGGTGAGGTACATTACCAAGACAGGCCATGCCCACTCAGGCTTCTGTGGCTCCAGGAACTTTGGCAGCCAAGCTCACGCCCACAGGAAGAAAGCAGGAGGCTTCTTCTCTGGAGAAAATGACCAGCTCTAGGGAAACATCCACGGGTACAAGGACCGGACTTTTTCCAGGAAGGGAAGTCCATACAGGATAGACTAAATCCTAATCTTAACTATGACCAAATAAATGAAGAATACCAGATATTGGAGGAAAACTTCTGGGACGAAATAAAGACACCAAAACAAACAAACAAACAAGCGGGGGAAAGTGAATTTGGAAGGAACAAGGACATCAAGGAATGGATGAAAACAACAGCAAAAAATGCTGTTATACCCTTATACGAGAGAACTCATGTAAGGGTAATTTAATTTAATTTAAGCCTCTTATTGGGGGACTTTTTTGTTCATAGATTTATGAAAATTTCCAAAATGTATCTTTTTGACATGAATTTGGGCATGTCTATGAGACCACTGGTTTCAATGCCGATTATTGTCTCATGAAAATTGCAATGGTCTCTTCGGTCAGTTTTACATCCTGATGGATTTTAGTGAACCCTGTGCTCCTTGAACATATTTGTCAGCAATAATGCATCGACAGAATATTTCCTAACTATTTGCAAGACCTAATATATATTTCTTTTGCCGTCATACAAATACTGGTTCATCTTTGACAAGGGAATCCAGGTTCATGATCTGGTTGAATACGATCCTTTGTTTTCAGGCAATTAGTGTGCAAAATGAGCTATTTGATAACAGTATTGGTTTCTTCCAATTTTTTTTTAAATTTAGAAAGTCACAGAATTTTTCTCTTCACCACAACATTAAAACAGATTGCTAAGATATATGTATCTGTGTGTATTTTTCACTATCTAGTATGGGCTCAGGAGGACATTTTTTTTTTAAGAGAGAGATTTTTGCTATAGGATATATGTGCTCACCAGAGAGATAAGACAGAAAGCAAGAAATCACCCTTTGGGGAGGATGGCTACACCACAATCCCATCTCTTCCACTCTCCTCTTGGGATTTTGGGCATGCACACACATGCGCTGAGCGTGAGTTTTAAGCTGCCAGGTCCAGGATTCAAACCACAGTTGACTATGTAGGAGTCCAGCAATGTAATCATTATGCCATCTGAGGGTCCCTCAAGAGGACTTTTTCAGTGACAACCTTGAATCTTTCCTTAGCAAAGGTAAATCTTCTCTTATATATCTTTAAATATTATTCCTTTTCCATCTGGTCCAATTAGAGGGCGTGAGTGTACTTACAGGTTAGGTATGCTAGATCTATCCTCTCAAATGCTCATCTCTGATAATTTCTACTTATTTAAATTCTTACTCTATGTTCTGTAAAAATTTCTCAAGTTACTTTCTGAATCACTAGTTCAATTTTTAACAGAATTTAATTGGTATTCGTTGCCAATATTAGTGGGGCTTTTTCTGCAATCAAATTTTTACTTTTGCTGATGGTAGCAGCCTACTTTTTTGGCACAAGATCCCTCACTCAACTCTCCTTGAGATTGCTATTTGGGGTGTAGTCCAATGTTTCTCATATTTTTAATATCAATTCCATCTTATGCATTTTTCTTAACACTTCACATCTTTCCCCCTACTCATTTGATTTGTTGCTTCTCTTGGCATGTCTTCAGTTAAGATTATTCACTGTCTGCCCATATTTATAAAATGGAACCATAAATTAATCATTTTTGTAAAAACAAGTTTTACTGAGCTCTTTCTGTGCCCCAGGCACCGTTCTAAGTAATGTAAATTTTTAGTCACATAAACCCAAAACAATCCTGAGATCAATATTATTCTCCTTCTGCAGGGACACCTGGAATAGAAGAGATGTAGCAAAGTATGCTGAGTTGGGCATTCTTTTCAAACTACTGAGATGGGTCAACCTTCAACCCCACTTGGGATCATGGAACCAACTCTTACAGTCAGAGGTGGGTACCAGAGAGGTCAGGAAAGGGCACGTGCACTGATTTTTCCTTTTCTTTTCTTCCCTTCCTTCCTCCCTTCCTTCCTTCCTTCCTTCCTTCCTTCCTTCTTTCTCTTTTTCTTTCTTTCTTTCTTTCTTTCTTTCTTTCTTTCTTTCTTTCTTCTTCTTTTCTCTCTCTCTCTCTTTCTTGCTTTCTTTTTTCCTTATTTATGTATGCGCCCAGAGTTACCTGGAGACTTACCCAGGTAAAAGCCAGCCATGGCCCACCTCCCATTTTACTTAGTGCCCTTCCACACTAAAGCCTGGGGGGCAGAGGGGAGATGGCAGTGCTGGTCTGTGGGGGATGAGAGGGACAGCTGTTACTGGTGCTCTTTATCACCCCCACTCCTCCAGGCCCACGTCCCTTCCCAAGCCAACTATTCTGAGCAAGAGATTTGCCAGGGGTTGGCCTGGGACTCTCAGCTTCTCTGGACTTCCTGCTTTGCTATATTGGGTTGAGGAACACAAAGCACTGACTAATTCCTTTGTCATTATGATTTCATCTTAAAAACATTGTTTCAGTAGTGGTACCCTTCCATGTTAAGGAAAAAACTATTCAAAATCCATTGTTAATATTATCAAGCATCATTATAGACAGCCTCCTTCACTACCCTCAGGGCATTGGTTTCAGGGTCCCCTGTGGAAGTGAAAATCCTCAAATACATAACTTTTTTTTTTAAATGTAAAATGGCTTAGTATTTGCATATTACCTATGCATATTATCCTGTGTACTTTAAATAATCTTTAGATTACTTACAATACTTCATATTATGTAAATACTATGGAAAATTATGATATAGTTGTTATACTTTCCCTTTGTGGTTGGTTGACTCTGGGGATACAGAACCTATGAATATGGAGGGTAGAATAACTAAAAGCTTAATTAGAGAGTTAGGTAACCTTGGTTCAGATCCCAACTTCATAAATTACTATGTGAACTTGAGCAAGCTAGTGCATCATAAGAAGTCATGACATGTTTTTGCACAGAAAAACACAGAACAGTATGGCATGACTTTCCCAATAACCTAATATTTCACTTTTCTATCTGTGAAGAAGTGATAACAATGGCATCGTTGGCAGAGTAATGAAGTAATGCATTTAAAGCATTCGAAGTAGTGCCTGACTTGCAGTAAACACAATGTTAGTTTTCATATTATTTTTGACCTTAAAACCTATAGTAGACTGCAAGACAACAAGGATACTTACTACTACTATGATGATTCAGAAGAGTTTGAGTTCTAATTTTGAGAGAAAAGGAGTTTTAAGCAGCAAATTGAAACTAAAATCATCATTGCTTGCAAATCTTGTGAAATATAAAGTCTCAACTGCTCTCTTTACTGTATGAGTGCACTTACTTATAAAAATTGTCTGAAAATCTTCTTACCATTCTTTTTACTTTTTATTTTGAAATATTTTAGACTCATAGACAAGTTGTAAAAATGGAATAGAGTTGCTGTTTATCTTCCACAATGTCACCTTATTTTACCATCTAAACTTCCATCTCTATGATACACTTGTCAAACCAAGTACCGGGACAACAATACTAACGAGAGACGTAATTTGCAAATTTCCTTTTTCTGTTCCAGAATCCAAGTCCAGGATCCCCCATTATATTTGTTATCTCTTTGACTTCCTCTAATCTATGACACTTCTTCAGTCTTCCCTTGTCTTTCATAATTTTGACACTTTGAGAGAATTCTGGTCCTTCAATCTGGGTCTTCAAAAAGTCCAAGGAGAATGTATTAGGTCATTGGGAAAGTCATTACTTGACATTTCACTTTTTTTTTTTTTTTGGAGAGGTTTTTGCTATAGGGCGCGTGCGCTCGCCAGACAGACAGAGAGAGACATAGAGACAGAAAGCGAGAAATCACCCCCCAGAGGGAATGGCCATGCCGCAATCCCTTCTCCTCCATTCTCCTCTTGGGATCTTGGGCACGCACACACACGCGCCCGGCGTGAGTTTTAAGCCACCGGGTCCGGGACACGAACCGCGGTCGACTACGTGGGAGTCCAGCAACATAGCCATTACGCTAACTGCTGGTTCCCGACATTTCATATTTTTCTATGCAAAAATGTGTCATGACTTTCCTGACAACCCAACATATGAAAATACTATATGTAGATTTCAAAATGTTTTGTGCTGGCCAGTGTTCAGTCCCTTCTCAACGTAAGCTCTCTTGACATACTCATCCTGAAACAGCTCCATCAAGGCTATCATGGAGAAGCCTGGTCGGGAGATGGGGCACAATAACAATAAGAGAAGACATGACCTGACATGACCTGATTTTAAACTAAAGAAACTCACTGTTTCCTTAAAAACTCTTTGTGGGCTAGCCAGTGATTTGGTGGCATTCAGATGGCTGACAGCATGATTGGTGTCCAGACCCGGCAGCTTGAAAAACCTGCCAGGCATGTTTGTGAGAGTGCCCAAATCCCTCAAAAAAGGAGACACAGAAAAGAAGGGATTGTGACATGACTGTCCTCCATGGGGGGTGTTTTCTTACTTCCTCTCTCCCTCTCAGTCTCTCTTTCTCATTCCAGTGAGAGCATGTGTCCTCTAGCAAATTAAAACACATGAACAAAACACTCTGTGCTTACCTGAATACAAAAAAGTCAACAGATTGGTATAAGTAAGTTCTGGATCCAACTCATTAAGAATGGGAAGCTGAGTTTTATAGCTCTGCTTTTACAAGCACTTCTTACACGTTTGTCTGTACCTTCATTTCAGCTGTTCTGTGATAACAAAAGAAAAACTGCATTGTGCTTCTATTGCAAGGGAATGTTCCCTGAAAGCCTAACAAAATTATGTTTCTTCAAGCAAAGAGCAAAATGCACTCTGTGTTGCTAATTCAATAGGTTGAAATAGTGTAAAGCTCAATGTTCAGTGATTTACTGTGATGAAAGATCCCTTAGCCTGAAGTGTTTTTAAAAAACCATATTCTTGCATGATTAAATTCAAATTACCATTAGGAAAATCAGAAAAGGCACATTCAAATGTTTGCCTGGGCACTACCTATTATTCTTCAGCTCTGGCTTTGAAAGCAGAGTAAAGATTTCCTTGAATGATGGACAATTTTAATGACCTTTCACAAAAAAATGTAATAGTATGAGATTTATATAACCCACTGCTGGCAAGTTCCTCAAGGGGTAGACAGTTGTACTAGCACATATAGCAAGCAGCCTTAAGCTACTTTTTAGAAGCAATATGGTCCCTCCTCACCAAAGCACAAACATCTTGTTCTTGTGTCCCACTTGGATGCTCTTTCACAACCACTCATGTTCTCCTTCTCTGTGTCCACATGGCATGTATTCTGGATTCCACACCATCAGATAATACTGCTGTCCACTGTGTGTACAGACACGGGGCTTGGCCAGTGCCCTGGTCCCACTTGATACTAACTTGACCAGCTCATCTTCCTCATCTGTGAAGGAGTAGAGGGGGCACACCCCAAGAAATTGTGTTCATTATCCATCCTCTATTTCTCCTTTTCAGAAGTTTCTCTTTCAGAAACGTGACACTGTCCATAGCTAAATTTCACCAGAACCACGACGTGAAGAGACAGGAGAGGCTGAGAGCTGTTATGATGACGCTTGGGCATCACAAGGCTCCAATTTCTAGGTACAAATATAAGTTCTTCATTCCTTACTTTTTTCACCGGTTAAGACTTATACATTTCATTATATATTATTTATTTAAAATGTTATACATCGTCTTATAACCAGAAATGTTTTGGGGGTGTTGGAAATGTATATAACCTTGTGGTTCACAAACAGGCAATTTTGCTTCCCCAGGGGACATTTGGCAATGTTGGGAGACGGGTACAGTTGTAAGAACTGGGGCTGGAGGGCTATTACGAGCAACGGAGGCCAGAGCTGCTGCTAAACTTCCTACAAAACAAAGGACAGTCCCTCCACAAGAAATAATTTTCAGGCCAAGAATGTCAATAGTATCAAGGTGAAAAAAAAACAAAACCCTAAATACAATACCATATAAATTAAATGGAAAAAGAAATCAGGACAAAATAAAAATTGAAAGCAGGATAGTAAAATTCAGTCAGTTGCTCTAAATGAGACATGGATTCCGTTCTGAGCTTCCCATAAGCCAAACCAAAGAAGGAAACACCATTTGTGAGAGGACACACAGTGACCAGAAGATAAAAACTACCACCGACCACCCTGGGTAAGTTTCTGCTGTTTGCAAGCCTGATACAAATTCTTCCCAGGGTCACCACAAAGGAGACACAAGGTGGCGAAGAGGACCACATCATCCCATATTTCATTTTAAAGGTGAAAGTGATAAATCCAAGTGTGGTTTCAGCGTGGCTACTCCTCACGGCATCCACAGTGCAAGAAAGGCACATAAAATCCACACAACTCAACAATAGCAGTTCTACGAAAGACCCAAACTGCTAGAACTAAGTCAACTTCTGCTTTGTTTTCTTTTGTTCTGTCCTGCCCGGAAGTAACACGCAGTAAGTGTAAGGTGGAGAAAATGCTTCACGTACTGTTTCTCACACCCACGATCTGGATAACACTTGGGCAAGTTTGAAGTTATCTCTCATGGCAATGAATTAGAGCAGATAGACTCTTCAGTTACAGGCAGAAGCATATTCTGTAGATGTCCACAGCAGGAAGACACTGCTACGTTTAGAAACTGTTCATAACACAGAAGATAAAAAGAGAGAGCAAAACAGTTCTGATTTTACCAATGACACACACTCTATCAGCTGTATTAAGGGGCCATGTAGACCAGATTAAGTTCAAACAGCTTAACCCTTAATCCAATCAATCCATAGCTCAAGATACAAAGGCCAGGAAAAAAATTACTTAAAAACTGTAAAATTAATCCTGTTGAGAGAGCTAGTAATTTATTTGAAAAAACTGTAAAATATCTACTTTAAGGATGCATCAACAGTAGAACTCATATTTAGAGATTCAATTGCTAAAAACTATAAAACCAAGAAATAATGAAAGTGATATCTACAGATTATTTCTGTCTATACGTATATAGTTATCTATCCATATATCTTTTGAAAGAAGGAGGTATTTTAAGGGTTAGAGCTAAATAAGAAAACAGTAAGTAAAATAAAGAGAGATTTTGCTACATAAAATTTAAATGCATGGACTATTAAGCATCAGAAATGCCATAAAACCTGGCACCCAGCTATGGGTGTCTAAATCCTTTCTCCACTAAAAGAAATCAGAGTTCTTTGGAGAAATGGCTGATTCTAGGACTGAAACAGGAAATGTACAAGATAAGTCTGGAGCACATTACGGTACCAGGAAGCACTCAAATGAAAGAAAACAAACAAAACCCCGCTAAGATGCGGCATGTCAAAAGCTCACAGAACTCAACCCAAAGTGTCCCCAAGGTCAACTCTGGAAAGTTAAGCAACAAAGTAGGGAAGAAACTATTGGGTTATAGTTTGAAATATAAAAGAAATATTAATATTCATATTCATGAGTCTATGCTGCTATAAATAAATGATTAAATTAATGGGGCAGGAGAGCCAAATCTCTCATGGAAAAGAATGCTGGATCATGTACTCAGGTGTCTGTTTTCAAGACCATGGAACACACACCCCAGTCCTTAAATGTGAGCTGTGCAATGCCACTTCCTTCCTAAGAGCCTTGTGTGGAGAGGGAGTAAAGAGTAACTTTCCAGGAGAGAAACCCAACGAACACTCTATCACCAAGTGACTAAGGCCAACATTGGCAGTGACTAGTCATGTAAATAGCACATATCCTTGCCATAATGGGATGGAAGTACCACTTTGCCTCTGTGGTCCTTCTCCTCAAAACACATTATCCTAGTAGAGGAAAGGGAAAATCCCAAATGAGGGATATTCAACAAAATCTCTGATCAATACTCCTCAAAACTCTGATATCAAAGACATCAAAAACAATGAAAGTGTGCAAAATTATGACAGCCTAGAGGAGCCTAGCAAGACGCAATGCCCAGATGTAATTTGGTATCTTGGATGGAATTCTGGAGCATGCAGAGCCACCATCCACCAGCAGCAATGCAGTATCATCTATGGCCACATGGGAAGAGGCCAGAGCTCCCGGGGGCCGAGGTGGTCTTAGCAGGTCGAAGCTTGACCAGGATGGTTTCAAGCTGTATTCTTGAGTATGCAAAGGAAAACTACCCAGTTCTGTCTAGACTCTAGACTTCTGAGTTGCAGGAGTTTAAAACCCAAAGTAGCAATCAAATAAGGCAAATAACTCAGTTCCTAGGGTGAGTGGACTTGGAACGAGCATACGCCTTTTACAAATTGAGCAAGCAGTTGGTAGGCAGGATGATGTTCCCCTGATTTTTCAGGCAGTTGAAACTACAGCTGCATAGGGATGCTAGGACTGGACTCCCACAGTCACACCCACAACTTAACTGGGGAGGGAGAGCCAGCATTTTAAGGTGACTTTCCACTCTCCAGTCTGAAGTTTCCCGCTGCTGAGTCGAGGCATAGCTAATGTAGCACCCATAGCCCTAAGTGGGCCTTAAGAGCTCTGACCTGTTTTGTCCTACACACTGTGCTCCATCCTGCTCACACCCCTGACTGAGGGTGTGGATACAAGACAAGCCTGGACCCCTCATTTCTGAGCAAGAGGCACAAGGAACCAACAAATAGATTCTAAAATCTGAGTCCTAAAAAAACTATTTTTTTTAAACCATACCCCTTTTTTAAAGGAATATTTAAGGCTTAAAATATATCTTCCAAAAAATGTATTGTCCAGTTCCAGGAGCAAAACAAAAATTTGGAAGCCACCTGAATGAATAGAGGTCAGACCTGTGGGTAAAGGGATGAGGGAGGATGGGGAGCGTGCTGAGCCTCTGTCACTGTGAGCTGAAAACAACATGGTGAGTTTGCTTCGTATGAGGAGTGAACTGGACCAAAGAATGGCAGAGTGGACTCTTCCGAACACTGGGTGGGAGAAGGAGTTAACTTCCCAAGGTTGGTTTCTGATGCCGCCATTCAGTGTTCTAAATTCTGCCCATGAAAACATTTCTAAGAATTCTCTATTTGGGTGACAAAGCTACCTTCGAGGAACACTGGGATACATGTAAGAATTCCCTCAGGAACTTTTGTTTAAAAATGCTGATTTTGAGACCAGCAGAGGGTGGAATGGTTACGTCGCTGGAGTCCCACATAGTCAACTATGGTTTGAGTCCTGGATCCGATGGCTTAGAACTCATGCTGGGCACATGTGTGTGCGTGTCCAAAGTCCCGAGAGCAGAATGGAGACGAAGGAATTGTGGCATAGCCATTCCCCCGTAGGAAGATTTCTTGCTTTCTGTTTCTCTCTCCAGTGAGTGCCCTATAGCAAAAATCTCTCAAAAAAAAAAAAAGCTGATTTTAAGCATGCATTTACTTCACATGCATTTGCTCATTTAATACTCATAACAGCTCATCACCAATTCCAGTTACAGCACAGAAAACTGAGGCTTCAATAGAGGTTAAACAACTTGGCTAAGACATAAGACACCCAGATAAGAGCAAGTGATAAACACAGTCAAAACCACGTCATCTGGCGCAAAGCCTCCACCCTTAGGAACTAGACTGTGCTTATTTTTTTGAAAATGAAAGCCTTAAAACCCTGATTATTATTATTATTATTATTTTATCTACAGTGTTGTCTAATTTCCAGGGCAGGTTCCAGGATTCCACCCTAGGAGCTGAAGACATGCACTTATAAATAAAAGATAATCCACAGATTTCTTCCGTGAGAGACAGATAAACAGAGAGAAGGTCCTCACACCTCGGCCTAAGCCATTGGCACGTGGGCACACCTGCTTGCCCAGGGTCTTCCTGCAATGAGAACCCAGGACCTTGTTCATGTGGAGCTAGTTGTGTTACCATGACACCAGCACCAGACCCCTGCATTTCTGACTGGTATTCCCCAAAGGGTTCTGATGCAGGCCACACAAAAGCAGTCACCCCAGTCCTCACTCAGAGCCCAGTACTAGTCAATCCTAGTTTTCAGGTCCTTGGAGAGCTTTCTCCATTATAGAAAATCTAGAATCCAGCAAAACGCAGTCATACTCAGAGACACCCACAAGCCAAGCGTATCACTGCCGGCTTTCTGGAGGAGTGAAACACTGACGTGAATTGCATGCAAATTGTCAGAGGTTCAGTTCAGGCTGGAAAGGAAGAAGAGCCTGCAACGTGAGTCTGCTCTGATCCCTCTGGAGTGGGTACCATCCAAGTGACCAGTGCACCCCTACGGTTATAAAAAATGTTTATTTCTTGGTTCCTTAAAAAGTAAAAAATCGGTTTTCTAAATCCCAAATCTCTTTGAGAAATATGATACTAGAGCCAGTTGGTGGCATGGTGCTTAAGGCTTCTGGATCCCACATGGCCAAGTGAGTGGTTTAAGTCCTGGAAATGGTGGCTTAAAAACACACACACCAAGCATTATGTGAGTGTGTGCCCAAAATCCCAAGAGGAGAGTGAAGAAGAAGGGATTGCTACATGGCCAGCCCCCCAGAGAGCGATTTCTCATTCTTTCTGTTTCTCTCAGAGAGTGCATGGACCCTATAGGAAACTATCGATAAAAGAAGCAAAGCAAAAGGAGAAAGCTCTGTCTCTGAAGCCACCCCAGTCCCTGCTGGCCTCGATCATCGGCACATGTGCACACCTGGCGTGCCCGGGTGGTCCTGGGACGAGGACTGTGGTATTTGTTGTAGCAGCCCGAGCTTTAGTCCCACACCTGGTAGCTTCAAAAACATGCTGGGCACATGTGCTTGTGTACCCAAAAGCCCAAGAGGAGAACGGAGCAGAAGGGATTGCGGTGTGGCCATCCCCCTGAGAAGGGATTTCTCACTTTCCCTCTCACTGTCTCTCTCTGATGAGCACACACACCTTATGACAAAAATATATTTTTTAAAATGCTAAAATGCTAAGTATTATGAGAGAAAATGTGACATTAAGGAAATAGGAAAATGAGAGCCTTCAAGTAGGAAAGGGATTCCACAGCATGGGCTTCCAGCAGCTGTAAGGATGAATGAGTGAATGCTAGACCCTTACTCCATGAAAGGGGCCTTCTGAGCATTTCACAGCATGGGAATGGCCATAGTCCACAACAAAACGACAATTCCACGTTGAGTGCGGGACTCGAAATTGTCCAGGCTAAGGTTAACACAGGATTTCCGCCGCATTTCCCATTAACACTATTCCTAAAAGACATTTTTGAAGAATAAAGTCTCATGCCAAATGGCTGTGGGTACGCTGTGGAAGCCCCTCTAGTGTCACACTGCCGTACCCCCCCACCCCGCACACATCGTGCATGTTAGAGCTACTCGCCGCAGGACCTGGGCAGCACCTGCCCAGCTGCACGTGGCAACGCTTCCCTGGCAGAGCTTGTCATGCCCAGTAGCATAACAAAGGCCCTGAGAAGTCCTGCAGCAAAGAAACCTATTTCTCTTTGTTCAAGCTACCTTAGCCGACTTTGGAACTCTCTCCCCAGCTCTCTCTCGTTTTTTTCCCCCATGAATAAGTTCTATTTTCATCCTAAAGCAATTTTATGGAAAGCACTTTGGAAAACGATTCTAAAAATGTTGCTTAAGGTTTTAGGTCACTTGGTCTAAGAAAGAGAATCTTTTACTAAGACACATACCACTGTCCTAATTGTCCAATTTTTCTAAGAGCAGATATTGGTCTGGCTGCTGTGGCACAGTGAGAACACGAGTGCCCTCGATGCTGGAAGCCATATGGTAATCACAGGTCAGAGGCCCAAGTCAGCCTGAAAACATGCCGGGGATGTATGCAGGTGCCCAGGAGCCTCAGGAGCTGGCGGGCAGGGAAAGGAGAGCTTAGCATGATGAGATCCTGTTGAAGGTGCCTCTCTTTCTGTCATTTGCTCTAGCACATGCATGCGTGTGCCATCATTAAAAATAAGCAACTAGTGTTTGTGGTGGTTGGGGACGCTGGACTCCCACATGGCTGACTGCGGTTCAAATCCTGGACCTGGCAGCTTGCTTTCTCACTTTCACTCTCTCTCTCTCCCTTTTTCCCTCTCTTCCTGTTTGGTCAAATTAAAATAAATAAATAAAATAAAATAAAGTTCAATAAAATAATTTTTTTAAAAAGCAACTAGAAGCAACCATCTAGGAAGATAACGATTGTACAGAGGTGGTGAATATACCACGTAGCGTAGGCAAGCACACACCCTGACAGGAATGAGAAGCAAGACACATGGGAGATCAGACATGATAAATGCAACCCTCAGCTCCTCCCTCCCAGAAGAAAAGCACCTGGTGCGTCATGATTAATTTACTGGCAGTGCTGGAGCAATCTGTGCTTAAGGAACCAAAGAAGAAAAACAGAAACAAAAACAAAACGAAACTCATGTTTTCAATAAAGAGATATTTAATCATCGGCACAGATTAAACCGTTGGCTACATATGCCAAGAAAGTGAACAGCATGAAATGATGTCTTTACCCAGCATTCCAACAGTGCCTGCACAACTGGGTCACCCAGTCTCAGCGGCAGAAATTTTGACCACAGAGAGCAACATCTTTTTGCAGTATCTCTCAATATCGGAGGTTTATTATTCCAACGACGGTTAGGGGAAAAGGTGGACCTATTTATGCACATCCTCTAGAGACAGCACTAGAGTGAAACCAGAATGAGGCATAAGAAGTTATGAACCACGTCCATGGGACTCATGTCCAATGTGTGTGTCTCATTCGGTTTATAACAGCCAGAATCTTACACAACAACGACAAAGTGTCAGAACAATATGACAACAAGATTTGAGCTGGGTCTTTGGGAGGAGGTCAGAGTGGTGATAAAGAATGCAGAAAACATTGCAGGAAGGAAAAAAAAAAGTCATAACTGAAGTCCAAGCACTGAGGCCCAGCACAGAATGAGCTGTGTGGAATGTACTCAGGAGATGAGTACCCCGGTAAAGAGCGGGCGGGGGGCGGGGTACGCAGGGCTCAGGGTCTCTGCCCTGGAGACCATGGGTCACAGGGAGGGCACAGAAGCTCCTCAGCTAAGTCAGACTGAGTTCTGCTTACGGGAAGAACAACCTGGAATTACTGCCCATGTTGGGAGGGAGGGAGAGGAGACAGGAAGGAGGTGAGCAGAGGGAAAGGAAACAGGAAGGAGGTGAGCAGGAAAGAGGCTTCTTTGGTGATTGAGACATACAATGACTGAATCCTACACAAGCGGCAACTGTGAGGATGGAAAGGATGAAAACTGAAACTCTGGAGCGACTTCAAAGCTACGAGGGTGACACTTCCTGTGTTTGGTTGTTTGATCCCAATATATTGACTTGGACATGGCCTGGTGACTTAAATATAAGTTTTAAGGACTAGAAGTCACAAATTGGGCTTTAGACATATTAAACTTGAGGGAATAGCGTGCCTGTCAGATAGAATGCCTCGAAATCTCGGTGGGATTAGATTTAGGTCAGGAAAATCCTGGGCTAGATGCAACCATCATCTCACAAAGGTGAGAATGGACGCCCATTGATTGTAATAGTCCCAAAAGCACAGCACTGGGAATTGGTAATGCAGATCAATATTTTGCAGCTCCCCAGGAGAAATCTGCTTAGCAGCGTGGATGGGCTGGATTACAACACTGTGATCTGTTGAGAAGGCGATTTTGAAGAAAAGGGGCAATGGAAGCTTCCACCTATAACATATAAGCTTTTTTTTTTTCCTTAAAAAGAATTATTTATTTATTTAATTCCATTTGTTATTTTTATTTTTTAGTTTGACCAGAGAGAGAGAGAGAGAGGAAGCCAGAAAGCAAGCCACCGGGTCCGGGACTCGAACCGCGATCAGCCACGTGGGAATCCAGTGCCTCCGACCACCAAACCACCTGCTGGCTGCACATTCCACCCTATTTCTGATATGGGGCTGAGGCAGGAGCCACCAGAAAATGGGCTGTCACTCCCAGTGAGGAGGCACTGCTTCCTCAAGCTATCTATTTTTACCAACTCTCCCTCCCTCCTAAGATGTCTCTTTCTATGTCTCTCCAAGATTCCAACCCGACTGAGGGAAGGAGTATCAGGCAGGGTGCTCTCTGTCCTAGGATGGGAATGGTCTTCCTCTGGGACTACAGAGCTAGAGTCCTGCAAACGCACTTACAGAAGGAGACTTCAAAAAGTTCATGGAGAAATCAAATTGAAGTCTAAAAAATTTGAAACCCATGCATAGTTTTTTCATAATATATATTTTGCATGAACTTTTTGAAGACTCCTTCACACTGTATTATTATCCAGGAACAATCTCCTGTTTTGGCGATCAGGGAACACCTACAACCACCTTGGGCGAGTACTTTTTCCAAGTAAGCCCTAGTAGAAAGGCCTCAGTAGGTGAATGCCAAATAGGCACTAACATTTTGCAGGGTCTAGACACTTAGAGTTGGTATCAGCTCTCCTCCTCTGATTCTGACAGGTCCTACATAAAACCAAAGAGAACAGACACAAGTATGTATGCATTCCTAGTCATCTGATAAATGACAGCCTGGAAGATTTTACCGTCTGAAAGTGGGTAAACTGAAATTAATAAAAATTAATAAGGATTTGGAGAAAAACAGAGTTTGAAAAGGAGCTACTACAACATAGTAGAAAAGTGTAACTCTATCCATTTTGCATCCTGAATAAAATGTCATAAATACAAAGGTCTTATGCATGTGTATAAAATAAAAAAAGAACTTATAAGTGCGATTTCAGGAAAAATACATTCAAAAATCAAAAGAAACTGGATAAAATAAAAGGCTTTCACTTATTAGGATGATAAGTCAACAAAAAATAAAAGACAATAATAGAAATAAAGTCGGGCTTAGAGTGGAAATTCAAGTTAGAGATGTGGAAAAGAAATAAAAGTCTCTTTAAAAATACAAAAATATAAAATGTCAAAGGAAAAAGTGATATGTTTGTGAAAAGATGACAGTTGTTGACAGATAATTTACTTTGTTGGTCAGAGAGGAATTTCGTTCAAAATCATTGATCAAACAAGCCACTAATATTTGCTTAACCAAGAGATATAGCCATTTTTCTTTTCAGAGATAGATATGGGCTAGTAGGGTAGCTACATGCAGTCATGAGGACCCAAACTATTTTTCAGTTCTTGCTCAACTATCTTTACTGTCTGATTGTCTTCCTCGGCTTACAAAAGTGTCGCTGGCACTCCAGCTAGCACGATCACATTCCAGATCTAACATGGAGGAAGAGCAAGGGGCAAATGCAACATGCCAGATGAGTCATCTCCTCTTAAAGAATGTTCTTAGGTGCCACACACAGCAATTTCCAAACATGACAATCCCCTTGCCGTAAGGAAGAAAGGGAAATTAAAAATTAAAAATATTAATTAAATATTAAAAAATATGGGACCATTCCCAGATTAGATCAGGCTTCAGCTAGTAAGGAAAAAAAAGAGAGGAGATATTGGTAGATAAACAACAGCCTGTAATAAAATTCCTACAGTAACAAAGGAGCAGAGTCAATACACCAAAATTTAATAAAGATTTCCTGTGCTGAGTATGCAAATTGGAAGAGCTATTTATGTATCCGGAAAAGTTAACAACAGCAACAAAGATCTATCTCCTGGACATCTTAGCAAAATGTTCTAATTCCATTGTTTTTAATCTTTAAAGTATTCAAGCAGAAGAAAATCCCAGATTATCAACAAAGAATCTAAATTTAGGCTGTCCTCAGACTTCTCCACGATCACCAAATGTAGGATATCTCAGCATTCTTGGAGAAACATTACAACACAGAAACAATAGAGTCAAAACACTATTTATGAAAATAAGATAAAAGTATCTCTCATATATTGAAAGATTGAAAGATTGAGAAAACATGCTGCTTGCGTAAACATAGATTACAAATTCTATGGATGGGAAAAATCATCCCTTTCAAATATATATATATATATATATATATATATATACACATACACACACATATATACATATACATATATATTTTTTTTGGGGGGGAGGTTGCTATAGGGCACGTGCGCTCACCAGAAAGAGAGAAACAGGGAGACAGAAAGCGAGAAATCAACCCCTGGGGGGGATGGCCATGCCACAATCCCTTCTCCTCCATTCTCCTCTCGGGATCTTGGGCACACACGGACACGTGCCCGGTGTGAGTCTAAGCCACCGGGTCCAGGACTCAAACCATGGTCAACTACATGGGACTCCAGTGACATAGCCATTACGCCAACTGCTGGTCTCCATCTTGTTCATATTTAAGAATAAATTTATTCTTAAAATTTAAGACTGAGAAACTTGTGTTTAAAAGACTATCCATTAGGCATGTCTGAACCAGTTAGACAGGTCTAACGGACACAGCAGTATCTGCCGTCCTGCACAGACAATGTGCAGTTCCATGTGGAGAAGATTCTTTGGTCAAATCTAGGCCCAGCAGAAAAGCGCACCTAGCTTAGAATAATTAACATGGCAAAGGGAAATAAATATTTTTTTAACATTTATTTATTTGTTTTTATGATTTTCAAGTCACCAGGTCCAAGACTTGAACCACAGTCGGCCATGTGAGAATCCAGCACCTTAACCACCACACTACCTGCTGGCACCCGGAAATAAATTTTTAATCCAAGGCAGAATTTAAAAAAGAATAAAAGACACTCAGGAAGTGGATATTATTTATTTTTTTTTTTGTAAAGGTTTTTGCTATAGGGTGCATGTGCTTGCAAGAAAGACAGAGAAAGAGACAGAGAGATGGAGAGACAGAAAGCGAGAAATCACCCCCCAGCGGGGATGGCCACACCAGAACGCCTTCTCCTACATTCTCCTCTCAGGATCTTGGGCACGCACACACACGCGCCCGGTGTGAGTTTAAGCCACCGGGTCCGAGACTCGGATTGCAGTCAACTACATGGGAGTCCAGTGACATAGCCATTATTCCAAGTGCTGATCCCAGGAAGGGGGTATTATTAAAAATGTACACAGACTCTATTGTGCAGCGGTAATCACTGCTCAAGAGAAGCCAGATCCCACATGGTGACCATGGTTCAAACCCCGGCCTGATCAGCCTGAATCACTCCAGGCATTTGTGTGGGTACCCAAGATCTTACAGGCTGGAGGACCGGAGGAAGAGATCACCAGACCCTGTGGAAGGCGCTTGTCTCTTTTCTCTCTCTGTGTTACTCTCGTGCACACATGCATGCACCCTCATGAATAAAAAATATACACCTAATTGGAAACATTAGATATGAGAAAGGGCTAAATGAAAGAAAAGAACATTGGTATTTGTTCTCAGGCTAAGAACAATGAGGAAAAACAATGAGTCTGGTGCCTGCACCACTGCCTGCACTGCTGCCGCCATAACTCTGCTATGACCACCACCACTCCCTGCCCTGCAGCCATGGCCATCACTGCCACCTATGTCACCGCTGCCTGGGGACCTCAATGATTAGACCACAATCTTCAGTGGGCAGACATGTTTTTCAGTTCTGTTCTTGTTCCCACGTTTATGAAGTTTCTGAAGGATGGTGGAGTTACTGCCAGGCATAGCATGATCTCTATGCAGTCAAGTGAATTGGGGAAATTCAGTACTACTCCACCAAGAACATGGACACAGAAGCCGAATTGAGATCTGCAGAGCATTATACAAGAGTTCTGACCTGGATAGAGTAAATCTCAGTGCACTTCCTTTCTGTTGTCTCAATATTACTGGATTGAAGAATTGTTGCTTCTTGTTAGAGGTTCATTTCATTTCCTAGTACTGACAACTTCATAGTCAAAGCACTGAGAATTTCAAGTGGAGTATACAGAAGTAGACTTCAGTTTCTTTGCACCATTTCTGTATTCAGTTTTTAAAATTCTCTCCTAACCCTATTTTTTTAAACTAAATTAATATGACTTGAATGAACTATCCATCTCCAGTAGAAGCCATACACAAGAACAAGAGAGTTTTTATCATAGACAGCCCAACCAATGAGACCTTAAACAGATTTACAGAAGAACTCAAGAAGTACAGAGTTACCACAAGAGTAGGAATATGAAGATGCAGTACAATTCATAAGACAAAAGTGACATGGAGCTTTTAGCAGCAAGAACTTTTATATTTGGAGAAGTATCACCCTTAAATGCAGTTGTGCTTCAAAGACTCCAGTGGTCATGAAAATAACTGTCGTGTTCAACAAAACTGGGGCGCCTGATGCTATTCCCTTGGAAGTGGAAGTTGATGAAAAAGTCTAATGAAGCTTCCACAGGAATATTGAAAAGCAGTTTTACCTGGCCGCGAAGCTTGACAGAATTACACCCTCTGTGTCTGGGTTACAATCAACCTCTTTGGACACTTAGCAAAAGATTCTTGCTGTTCAGCATTTTAAATGTGCTTCGTTATTTGTACCAACTGACCTTTCCTGAAATCCTGTGGTACTGCGTTATGTCTTTAAATCTATTCCCATGCCGGAATCTTAGCAACATGTAAGAAATTTAGAAAGATGAAATGCTACAGTACTCAGCACGATACTTGGATGTTTTTAGAATGACACAGAACTTAGACCTTACACGGTTCCTGCCTTCGGTCATTTCCAGCATGGGCAGTGGGGCTGTGTTATCTGCCGGCTCACTTATGCGAACCGCCCCACATTCAGACTAGTAGGCAGCAGGTGTGCTTTACCCAGTGTTCGTTCTAATCTTTACCAAGTGTTCCATTGATCATTTCTTGTATTTTTAAATTTCATTTGTGCTGTTATGAAAATCTCCATCTTCAAAGTCTACATTGTACAGAAGCACGTCTTTAATGTCTCCAGACCAAAAAAGTTAAAAGAGAGAGAGAGAGAGAGAAAGGCCTTACAGTTAATTTAATGTTTCCACTTTGAGGTACAGCTGAACAGAGAGGGCCTGAAGAAAGAAGAGAGGGGGCTACTAAATATTTTTAGTAATCTCTTGCCTTTGGTCTTGTACAGAACACGTAGAATATGCTCTTTAACGTAGTAAAATTTTTTAAAGGTAGAAATGCTTTGTCATTGCAGCTAAAGTAATTCTTAATCATAAAATTTTCTATTTTGCTCCATACTTAATGAAAGTTTGCCAATATTTTTCATTTTTTTTTGACAGATTTTTTTTTGTTGTTGTTATAGGGCGCGTGCACTCACCAGACAGACAGAGAGAGACATAGAGACAGAAAGCGAGAAATCACCCCCCAGGGGGCATGGTCACGCCGCAATCCCTTCTCCTCCATTCTCCTCTTGGGATCTTGGGCACGCACGCACATGCGCCCGGCGTGAGTTTTAAGCCACCGGGTCCGGGACGTGAACCGCGGTCGACTTTGTGGCAGTCCAGCCACATAGCCATTACGCTAACTGCTGGTTCCCCAATATTTTTAATTTTAAGTGTAATTTTTTTCTTTCCAATCTCTTGCAATAAAAGTAGGTTTCTGCTAATGAACTGCACAGATATCTAATATTTTATATGCCTTTTGAGCTGTGTAAATTAATATTTGGCTACTCGATAAATTGTTTTATTATGTAATTGATAAATGATGATGTGTTTTAATGTTAGTTCAACCACATGTTTATACTATCTGGGAATGTGTGATTATAGGTCTGTGGGAGAAATAATTTGTCATTGTTCACCAGCTTGTAAAAACTTAGCACGAGAACACAAATACCTAAATAAATAATGAAATGCAAAAAAAAAAAGAAAAACAATTGAAAAAGTTTCTAAGCAACCAATATTATTTTTAAGAGAGAGGCGGGGGAACCAGCAGTTAGCGTAATGGCTATGTCGCTGGACTCCCACGTAGTCGACCGCGGTTCGAGTCCCGGACCCGGTGGCTTAAAACTCACGCCGGGCACATATGCATGCGTGCCCAAGATCCCGAGAGGAGAATGGAAGAGAAGGGATTGCGGCGTGACCATCCCCCCTGGGGGGTGATTTCTCGCTTTCTGTCTCTATGTCTCTCTCTGTCTGTCTGGCGAGCACACGCGTCCTATAGCAAAAAACCTCTCAAAAAAAACCAAAAAAAAACAAAAAAGAGAGGCGGGAACAGAGAAAGGAATGGAGAGAGGAAGGGAGAGAAGGAAGCGCAGGATCAAATTTAGAACACGAGGGAATCAACGCTGCAGGTTAGGAGGCAACTCAGTTCATTTCAGGAGAGGTCGGACATTTGAATTTGCAAATGTAAATGATGTTCAAGAAGAAGATCATTTATTTGTCTCAAGTAGAAGTGAAAACTCTAAATAGTCCAAGAACCATGAGATTAATGAATTATTGAACAGACCTTCAGAAAGGAAAGAAGTCCAATGAGATTTTGTAGGTATAGGTGTCCTAAATTTCCTGAATTTCAGGGAATTCCAGATAAGGTTTCCTGAATTCCAGGGAATGATAATCATGGCTCATATTCATCAAGATAATTTTTTTTAAGTTTCTCGTTTCATTTTATAAATTTCAAGTATGTAGTATAATAAAAAAAATGCAGGTAAATTTAATTAATTTATTTATATATACTTATAAGCAGATATGTACATATATTTATATATATTTATGTGTCACATATATACACTGAAATTTATTGGATCAGTACAGAATTTAGAAGATGATAAGCAGTGTTCAGCTTGGGTGTATTTGAAGACTATAAGGATAGTTTAATACTAAAAAGCATCGGAATGTAATTTATCATCTCATTAGGTCAGAGAAAAACATACCAGGTAGCATCAGTAAATTCCCCCATGTTCAATGTCTACGTGAGATTAAAACACTGACTAAGTTAGATATAAAATAATACTTCTTAATTCCAGCAGGCCCGTGGTGGTTAAGACATTAGACTCCCACATGGCTGACCACAGTTCGAGTCCCAGACCTTGTGACTTGTTTTCTCACTTTCCCCCTCTCTCTCTTCAGTCTCTCTGGTGAGTGTATGTACCTTATAGCAAATTAATAATAATAATAATAACAATAATAAATAAAATTAAATACATAATTCTATTAAAAAAAGATGAAAGGTCTCTTTTCACCACTGTTTCTCAATGTTGCTCTGATTTGCACCCATGTTACAGACACGTCCCACACCCAACCAAAGGAAAAGGAAGGAAAGGAGGTGAGGAGGGAGGAAGTGACAGAGGAGGCAGAAAGAGGGAAGGAGAACAGAAGGAAAAAAGAAGGATAGAAAGTTTAAAAAAAAGTAAGCACTCAATTTTCTATAGCAGAAATAATATAGAAGATGCCCATTGATCCAATTTGGGTTAATTTTAGCATCTAAAGGAATAATGATTGTGACAAACTGAGTAAATAAAAATCTGTAGGAGCATGGTGATTCCTCTCTTCCTCGAAAGAAGAGAGAGGAGAGCTCATTCCCAGGAGACTGATGGCTGATAAATGTGGAAATATGAAATTGGAGTCACCATTTGACACCCCCGATGTAGTAACAGATTTGAGGAAAGATCCACTGGATGACAAAAACAATGAAGTGATAGGTTATTAGGTAATAGGATTTCCTCCGTCTTGCTAAGTATGAAGACACATCGTTCCTTTTGAGGGAGATATCTGTGGGTCACTGTGTCAACTAGTCTATCATCATAAATCAAATTGGAAGACACGTCTTAGACCACAACAAAGTGGATAAGGAGTTAATATCTATAATGTACAGACTTCATCCAAATTGGTAAGAGACACCAAGATTTTTCTGGGGGAGGGAGGGCAACAAAATGCCAGTGCAGAGAAGTGGTCGAAACCCAGCTGCAAACACGGTCCTTCTGCTAGCAGTAGAAGAAGACAGCAGAGGGTGGGGCTGCATCTGCCTTGGTACCAGAGCACAGGTGGAGGTTCACTAAATGGGGTGCTTGCCTTACTCAGAGCCCACAGGGAACTAGGCCTGGGGCACCTTTCCCTCCACTCGCCATCCTTAGCATGCAGCTTGCAGTCCTTGGTCACAAGACTGCAGGAAGTAGAAGAACGTGAGTAAAGACTTGTACTAACTGAATCTGCCTTTGTACCGGGGAAACACCAGCTTTCCCCGAATCCACCCGCGGAGAGGTGGCTTGGCTACAGCTACCTGTAAGGAGTCCATCTCAGTGCACCTCCTCCTGCCTTGGCAAAAGAGCAAAATTACAATGTAGTAGCCGTCAGTACTGACATCTGTGAAGGTAAGAGCAATCCCTAAGGGTTCGATAAGAAGATTCAAGCAGGTGAAATTTCATTCAAAACAGGAAGAGTGAGGGTAAACTCTATGGGAAGGCTTTCTTTAGAAAGTCATAGAAGATGCATTATCATAAAGAAAGTATGCATGGGTTTTGACATTTTTTTGCACCAAAATATACCAGTACTTTAATCCCATTTTTTTCATGATTTTTTTTAAAGTCCTTTTGTATGCATACCTTTAGTCTAAGCAAATTTTGCCCTGAAAGTGTTTGGAACATTTCCAAAGCACATTGAGGCACTCAGAGGTTCTGAAGATGGCTGTAAAGGTAGATTAGAAAGCAAGGTCTCCTGGAGCTTACTGTCCGGGTTCTGGATTCTCCTATGTAGGCTGGGCAGGCCCCCCACTCCAGCCTGCCTCCAGCAGAGATGTAGCCAGCATCTCCAGCAAAGGGCCATCTGGCCCGTTGGGTGGCAGACTGCCACGCCGATGCCTCATTCTCCTTGAATAATGCTGAGTAATAAAAATACATTTCTTATCAGTGAGTCAAAATCTCCTACCCACCAGTTTTCATTCTGGACTCAGAGCAACTGAAACCAGGCTGAGCCCCTCTGTCACATTTCAGATTTTGTTATCTGAAACCACAATTGTGGTCCTTCATTTCTACCCGTAGAAATCCTCTGTTGTAGAATGAGTGTTTGTGTTCACCCAGAATTCATGTGCTGAGATCCTGGCTCCTGGGGTGAAGGTTTAGAGGGGGCCCTTTGGAGGTATTAGGTCATGAGTGTGGAGACCTTAAATGGTATTAGCGTCCATATAGAGGGACTCTGGAGAGCTTTCTAGGCCTCTTTCTGCCAGCGAGGAGATAAGAGTTCGGCAGATTGCAGCCAGGCTCTTCCTCTTGGGCGCTATGGTTTGAAAGTGTCCCTCTAAACACATGCTTTGAAATGTGGTGAGTCCAAAGGTATTGAGAAAGTGAAGACTATCCAACATGGTGTACAGAGGTGGAGCCATGGGAAAGGATTAGGACTGGGCGAGTTCTTCAGGGCAGGTCCCGTGACTGACTCTTGCTTTATGAGGAGACATGACAAGCTGCCCACTTTCTGCACAAGCTCTTGCCACGTGATACCCTCTGCCTACAAGAAGATCCTTGCCAGGTGCAGTCCTGGACCTCCAAAACCATGAGCTTAAATAAACTAGTATCAATCACCCAGCTTCGGGCACTCAGTTATTAAGCAACAGAGAGTAGTCTAAAACAATGGTCCCCTCCCAGCCCTGCTGGCACACTGATCTTGGCCTTCCAGTCTTCAAAACGGTTAGAAAAAAACTCCTGTGGTGTACAAGTCCGCCAGTCTCTGGCACTTTATTGTAGCAGCCTACATGGGCTAAGACTCTCTGAAAACAGTTTTTCTAGAGTAAAAATTGCAAACTGGAGGCTTACTGTCCTGCCTGGTTCCCCCTGCTAAATATTGCAAAACTATTAAATTGAATGATTCAAGCAAAAATCATCCTGAAATTTGTCTTTAATAATCTAATATTTTGGCTTTCTTTGAAACAGCTGAAGAATTAGCAGCACTGGGTCACAATCCTCCACATCAACAATTGGCTCGAGGCAAAGTTACAACGGGCCTGAGCTCCTGGCTCACCGCTCCCCACTTCTCATTTACACTCAATTACACAGTCTGCCTGCACCCTGAGGACCTCAGCGTTCGGCTTCCCCTCACTGAAACTAGCTAGCAAAGGGTTCTGAGCATTAGGCCACATGCCCAGGACAGGTTCCTCCCTAGGTTTAAGGAATGAGAGTTCTGTGACCCTGGATGTGTTTCACTGTGTGGAAAATAAGGGGGTTAAGTGGGACGAGCTTAGGTTCCTGATCCAGCCAGCACTCTACGAATCTATAAATGGCTTAGCTAATTTTCAAATCTCACTGAGCTCACTGCCTGAAAAATGCCTGAAGTCATGAGTTCCACCTGCTAATAGCACTTTGGAAAAATAGATTTGAAAAATAAAATATCTGGATGCCTCAAAAGCTCTTTGCAAATTCAGACCACGATGTGCGAAATGTAAAAACATAGCTGTCCACTGCCTTTTGCCCCAACATAAAATTTCAGAGGCAAGAGTTCTCATAATGAAGAAAAAATTCCCACCACAAGGTTGACCATTTGTATAAAAAGAGAGCTTCAATTACATTGCTCAGGAGAGACAAATGAACTCTTGGCAAGGGAGGGGCCTGGACCACAGAATGAAGAATCTTAACACTTTCCCTCCCAATTCCCACCCACCCCCATCACTCCCACACCTGCAGATACAATTTGAGTTAAGATTTGTTTTCTTTCTCTTTCTGAACCCCTCACCTTTCTCTATAGAGCTGAAATGGTTCATTCGACGAACCATCCAAGAAGCTAAAAAATATCCTAGGTTAAGGGGATAAATGGTCATTTACCTTGGAGCAGGACACCAACCAACACCCCCCCCCCAGAAAGGGCTGGAACTCCCA
>NW_006159728.1:4986-15836 GCF_000334495.1 Tupaia belangeri chinensis | reverse complement strand
CCTGGGACACGGCCCCCACCCCCCCCCCCCCCCCGAGAAGGGTCTGGATCTCTCATCTTCTTCCTGACCCACAGCCCACCCTGTCTGCAGGACTGTGGTTCTGCTTTCTCACAGCAAGCAGGCTGGGGTCCAGGCCTGGAGTGGTCTGCATCTCCAGCCACCCCTCACCTCACTCACCTGCTGAGAACATGCACCGGGCCAGGCCAGGCACTCTGACTGTGGGCTTTGAGCAGGCAGAAATCATGGAAGTTCTAGTCATAGGCCAGTCTGAGTGGCAGACTGTCCCCTGATGCAGCTGTTCAGTAAAGACCATATGGACTATTTGGATACAACGTGCTCCCAGCCCAGAAGGTTCTCTACATTGTTGGAGGAAAAGGGAGCTTCTGGGGAAGCCCTGGTTTGTGAGAAGCACGTTCCTGCAGCAATCCACTCTTACGTAATAGACCAAGGCATTGGCTAAAAGTGTCAAAGGTCCATGACAGGAACATTTGATTTGGGTACGATTAAGTTTAATCCGAGAATTTGGTGACGAGGTTGAAGCATCTGACAATGGCGATGTTCTGTTTAATGGCCCGACTGGGAGTAGCTGCTTGGGAAGCAATATTGTAAATTTGAGGATCACATTCTAAGCTCTGTGAAGACAGACGGGGTTGCGAATCCATTTATCATGGTATCATCCCCATCTCCATAAACAGTGTGAAAAATTAAGTAATTCCTCTTAGGGGTGCCAACTTTTTTCAATTTGCTTTCCACTACATGTTTCTCCATTGCAGGAATTTCATTCTGCCTTGTCTTTGGATGTTTTTATCTGAAAGTGTAAATAGCTTTTTGTCTGGATAGAAATAGATTTTTGTGGATAGATTTTGTCCTGTCCACAGACAAACATGAACAGAAGCTCAAGAAGCATCTGCTGGAGGCTGCAGGTGGCAGAGCAGTGAAAGGTGATGCTCTGCAAGGTACTCCCACGCGAAGGCTCTCACTCAGGCTGGCTCGGTGGCCTAGTTGTGAAGGGAGCTGGATCCCTCATGGCAGACTGCAGTTCAGCACCACGCAATCCACCAGGCACATGTGAGCACCCCAAAACCCCTATAAGATGGAAAGGAATTGCAGCGTAGGCATGCCCTACTGGGAGGGTTACTCTCTCCCCCACATACACCTCTCTGTTTCTTTCTGATGAGCACATAAGTCCTGTAAATTTTTTTCTTTTTCCTTTTTTTTTTTTTAACATTCCTGGTTTGAGTCTAGAGACCCCTCTGAGTATGCGGGGCATGTGCCTGCCGTGATCCATGGCTGACCGAGATTGGGGTGAACCGTGGTGTTAGGATCCTATTGGGGGAACCCCTCTGTGTATTTCTATCACTCATGGAAGAAATAAGTAAAATCTTTTTTTTTTTTTTTTTTATAAAAAGAAGTGTTTTCTTAATGAACTAGTAGTTAATAATTACTTTAAAAGTAAGCCAACTGGACTCCCATGAAGTCGACTGTGGTTCGAGTCCCAGACTCAGTGGCTTAAACTCACACTGGGTGTGTGTGCATGCATGCCTAAGATCCTGAAAGGAGAATGGAGGAGAAGGGATTGCGGTGTGGCCATTCCCCCTGGGGGGGAGTGATTTCTCACTTTTTGTCTGTCTCTGTCTTTCTGGTGAGTACACGTGCCTTATAGCAAAAATCTCTCAAAGAAAAAAAAAAAAGTAAGCCAAGTTTTAAAAAGTACTGAGCTTATATATCTTATTTTTGGTCAAATTTCTCTTTAGAAGCTTGATGCCACTCTAACATTCATTACACATATGGTAGTATTTTTCCTCTTTCCTGGAGGAAAAAAAATGAAAACAACCATTTGTGAATGTCCGCTATTTTTCCCAAGGATGTCGCACCACAGTCTGCGTGCAAGTTTCTAAGAATGATAATTTCAAGTTATTGCAACAAAAGGATGGAGAGCACTTGCAAAGTCCCGGCGAGAGGGGTCTGGTCAAACACCGTGCCAGCCTGAGACTGAAAGTTGCTGGTAAAGACAGAGAGTGGCCCTGCCGATAAAACCCCAGCTGGAATTAGAAACGGATGACTTCATTGCCGATTGATTCCGCCCTCAGGAGCTTCATCGACCACGTCACCCTCTCATGGAGACACGGGTTTCTGCAAACCCCCTGAGCATCAGCCCTCCGAAGCCAAGCGGCCCCCATCGGCCCCGATCCACTCAGGGGGGTGTTGTACCAACAGCCCACAGAGGCAAAGGGCCACAGGGGCCGTCATCTGGCATTGCTGGGACTCCGGGTCCTCTGGAATTCTGCTGCTTCTTTCAGAATATCCAAAACTTGGTCTTTGTCTAAAGAAGTCCCTCAGACATGGGTAAAAATGAAATGCGGTGAGTATTAGCCTGAACGTGGTCTGCCCTCTATGGAGGCTGAAGCGGGGAGAAGACGGGACTCCCTCTGCTGAAAACAAGGTTCTGCCCTAACTGAGCAAACGTGGGAAGCTCTCCAGGTCTCAGGGGTGCTCGCTTTTCTAACAGACATATTAGAAATGGAAGATACTGGCTAGACACTGTCGTCCGTAAGGAGTTATTCACTACAGAGAACTGTTCTCGGGTTTATGGAAACATCCTCTGGCCTGTGGAGCTCACCTCACCTAACTCCCCACTGACCACGCTGCCGTGTGCTGTGTGAGGACGCGCCGTATTTGACATTCTAGAAGCAACAACACGTAGACCTGCTCAACTCGGAGGCTGTTCCTCGAATCATTCAGAGATGTCCTTGCTGGGGCAGATACTGAGGCAAGGATTTTTAGGAATAGGAAGAGAAGAATCACGTGGTCAGTCCGTAATTGAGGTGCTCTTCATTAAGTAGAGAGGCTGAAAGAGGAGAGCCTGCTACCTACCACTGGGGATTCAGAGGGGGCAGGAATTATATCCTACTGGGAAACTGAGTAATGGCTTCTGCCAGTAGGTGAGATTTAAGCTAGACCTTAAACTGAGTAAATTTACACAGGGCTGAGGAAGCCAACAGCAGAAAACAGCACAGGGAAAGGCAGGTGACTGCAGGAGCACAAAGCATGTTCAGAGAAACAGAAAACAAGGCCCATTGGCTATCAAAACGGGTGAGAGGGGCCTCCTGGGCTACGGACTGCCACACACAAGCTTCTGGGCCTACAGGGCCAGCGTGGGACCTGGGGGCTTTACTGTGTGGATTTTGTCCACTCCTGAGGGTTCTGAAACAAGATGACAGGTCCACATTCAAAGTGACAAAGTCAGTGTGGTCCAGAGGAAACAAACCAGAGGGCAAAGAGCAGTTTTTATCAGGTCGTAGAACAGCAGTAACAGCAAATAAGGACTCAATTCAATAATAGTTGAGTGACTAACTACTACTTGCTGAGTACTGAGAAAGATGCAAAGAAAAGCTAGCCTCTCCTTCAGCCGTTGGAGAATGCCAGTCAGGAGAACACAGAGGCTCAGGGCCAACAAAACGACCAGGCAGGCAGGAAGACGCCCCCCACCCCCCCCAACCACTGTCTTGTGGAAGTAGTTTATGGAAAAGGAAAACAGTATCCTCAGACGATCCAACACCTGAAAATACCATCTGAATTCTAATCTTGCAGATTTGAGCCTTTTCTCTTGCATCAAGAGAACATCCCAAGGTTGAATTTCAGTTGAGCAGACCACATTCCATCAGACAGCAAACATCTCGTACAGTGCCTGCTATGTTTCAGGCACAGTTCCAGACACTGGGTAAATAAGCAGATTCCGTCTCTAATGGAGTTTAGAGTTAGAGGGGGAGACAGATAATAGCACAAAAGCAAGAAAATACATAACAAATTATGTGGTGCTAAGTGGTGTGAGGAAAAAAAAAAAAAAAGCAGGTGGGCGGGTGGAAGAGAGCATGTTATAAATGGTGGTCAGGGGAAGCCTTCCTGAAGGTGGATCTCAACTCTCCAAGGAACCAGGGTGCAGGTGGCTGGGGGACAGTCTCGCGAGGCCAAGGGAGCCGAGCAAGAAATGAGAGTGTGTGGGCATGTTCCAGAAAGAGCGAGAAAGATGGGGACTGAAATCCTGCAAGCAAGGGCAGGTAGAGGATTGCGGGCCAAAAGGCAGTACAGTGTGCACTCCAGGAGGACAGGGGTGGGTAACAGGGCTGTGTTCTTGCTACATACTAGCACCTACACCAACCTACACCAATGCCTGGCACATAGCGATGCTGAGTCAGAATTCGCCGAGTGAATGAAATGACATACTTTAAATAGCTCGTTTGGTGGGGCTCGCTGGTGGCATGGTGGTTAAGGTGCCTGGATCGCACATGGCCATTAGCACAGTCCCGGATCGAATGGCTTATAAAACATACCAGGTGCATGTATGTGTCTAAAACCCCAAGAGTAAAATGGAGGAGAAGGGAATGCAGCATGGCCATCCTCCCTGGGAAGTGCTTTCTCATTTTCTCTCTCTCCCAACGTGTGTGTGTGTGTGTGTGTGTGTGTGTGTGTGTGTTTCTCTAGCTCTCTCTAGTGAGCACGCAGGCCCTCTAGTAAGTAAGTAAATAAGTAAATAAATAAATAGCTAGTTCATTTTGGCTGCTGTGTAGAGAATGGATTGCAGATAGGTGGGAAAACAGTCAAGTGAGCTCACGGGGGGTGGGGGGGACTTACACAGGAGTGGTCATTGCTGGGGATAGAGGAGGAGAGAGAAAGGAAAAAGATTTGCTACAAGCTAGGTTCAGATGTGAGACAGAGAATTCGACTTGAAAAACTGGAAGAACAGTTGCCACTTACAGACATGAAGAACAACAGAAGAGAAGCAGGTTTGGGGAGGAAAAATCAAGGGCTGTATTTTGCATGTGCTAATCTTGAGCTTACTCGGGATTCAGGAGAAGCTGGACACTTGGATCCTCAAGTGCTGAGCTCTGGGAAGGAGTCCAGGCTCCTGAAACAGGCGTGGGGTCATCAGGGTGAAGACAGCGTAGAGACCCAGGGAAGGAATACAGAAAAGAGGCCTGAGAGTCAGGCCTTGGGAACCCCATCACACAGAGGGCAGCATTCAGTAGAAACCTGGCAGGGAAAACTTCAGGGCCTTCCACGGAGCCTGAGAAAGAGGATCCAGGGAGACAGCAGGGAAACCGGAAGGACCTGGTGTCTTGGAGAAGCACAGGGCACAGACAGAAAGCAACCCACACTGTGGAATGCTGCTGAGGTCTCCAAACAGGGGCCAAGAGTTGGCCCCTGACCGGCACAAGGTGACCATAATAAGACCAATGGAGAGCCGTGGTGGGGACAAGATCCTGATGGGTGTTCTCCAAGGAGGCAGAAGGTGAAAACTGGCAGGAAAGCAAAGGTAGCTTCAAAGGAGCTGATGATACCTGGCCGCAGGCTGCATGGTGGGCATTTGCTTTCCAATGTGCATACGTGTTAAAATCATCACTTGTAAACAAATCACATATTTCACAATAAAAATGTGTCTGTGGATGCTAAGATGGAGAGGTGATTGTTGGGGATGTGAGTCAGCAGAGGGGTTTTGTAACATGTAATATGTCACAGTACATTTGTACACCAATTACCTCCTTACCACTGTCCCCTTGACATGCAGGTCCTATGCCCGCCTATACACAGAGGGGACACTAGGACAATCCTGAGGAGGTAGGGGAGGAGAATAATGCTGCCCAAACCCTCCAAACTATTAATAGTTTATTGTTTCTGTTTGAAAAGCTCATTTCCACAAAAACGAATGTGTCCCAAACAGAAGAAAAGAAACTGAATGAACTAGTTTTAAGTGTTGATGACAAGAAGAATTATAAGTAAGGGCTTACAGAGTCACTCTAATGATAAAGATGGATTGTCTACATCCTGTAGGTGCTCCAGCTGGTCCACGTTACAGGAAGAAGACGCCGAGCTGCAGGTGGATTCTGTCAGCTCTGTACTGACCGCAGCAGAGCAGAGTCTCAGGCGTTTAACTGTCGTCTCCCATCTCTTCTTTGATCAGCTCGAACCTCGGAATTTTCATGACGTGCAGGACTGAGGTTTCTGTTTCTCAAACTGCTCTGCCTGAAACCCCGAAAGCAGAAGCAGGGAACATCCGTGCAAGTCAAATGGGTGTCGATTTATGGACAGAGATGGAATTACAATCCCTAACCGCGATGTGAATTTTGGTCTATTTTCCCACCCTTCAGACACATGATATTTCCCTGACATCTGTGCAATACAAATATATCTAGAAAGTGTGAAGTGGAAAATCTGCTCCACTAAATATATAAAAGGGACCCCGAACGACGTCTCCAGGATAGCGGCCGTCACTGGGCACAGATGGCGTCCTTTCGCAGCTCTCCCCCTCACGCTCCCTGCCAAACCGGCTTAGGTCCCATCCACTGAATTCTCTCAAACACATCACATGCGGCAAATGTCTGATAACACCAGAGGGCCCGTCTGTGCACCACACCCTTATTTTTCTGTCCTACATGTACAGCGAGCTCCGGGCCAGTAAAGCCCAGGGAAAGCACGCGTCCTGAACAAATAAGGCGAACAGTACACAACACTTGTTGCTATGGGAATCCAGACCACCTGGAGCTTAGTGGTCTTGGGGATATTTCGCCAGTCAATAGTGGCTATAGCTATCCTGCACTACTTTCCATTTTCCTACTTATTCTATGTCACAGAACACGACAACCACTTAGGAATACGTCCACACCTAAATGTTATGGTGTGGATACATAAAGTCACAAGGATTTAAAGAGGCTTTAAGATACAACTGCATGGTATTTCTGTTTCAAACGGTGGTCAGAAAGTCCATGAGAGATACACAGACACTGTAAACAGAATTATCAAACCACCTGACCTGGCCTTCCACCTCAATTGTACCTCAACCTGGGAAAGCAATGCTCATGAAATGAATAAACCACGGGCAGAAGAGGCCATGACAGCTGCCTTGTGGAGCAGGTCTGAGTGAAGGATGGGGCTGCAACGTAATACTGACCTGTGTCTAATGATGTTGGAGATATGACAGGAAATTGCATGGAATTAAAGAAATGAGGGGAAATAAGAGTAAAACAAGGAACCAGAGAGAACTTGAAAAGGGAGATTGTTGATTGAATCTCAAGGAACAGGTTTTACTGTAAGAGTTATTCAGCTGTGAAACATACTCAACAGAGAGAATAAAGAAAAGGCTCTGTTATAGGGATTGGAACCTTGACTATTAAATCTCCAAATGCTAAGCATTTTGTACTGTTTGGAGAGTGTACCCTTTTCACTACTGGAAACAAAAATGCCACAAACTCTTTCTTTGAACACAGTAAATTTAGTTTTATAAATAAGAAAGAATTGCTATAGATATTTATAGAGAATAGCGTTAATGGAGAACTCAAAGTGGCTAGTAGGTAACCCATGGCCTTACGTATTTCTACTGCACATACTATAAAGTTAAATGATCATGAATACTCTCTACCCTCCACTTCACTCAGTTGAATAAACCAACCAAAACAAACACAGAATCCTACTGTTAGAAGTGACCTGGGGCCAGCAGGTGGCATAATGGTTACGTTGCTGGACTCCCTCCCATAGAGTCGATTGCGGTTCCTGTCCCAGACCAGGCAGCTTTTAAACTCATGCTGGGTGCCATGTGTGTGTGTGCCCAAGATCCCTGGAGGACAATGGAGGAGAAGAGATTGCAGCGTGGTTACCCCCCACCCCACCCCAGTGGGGGTGATTTCTTGCTTTCTGTCTCTCTGCCTCTCTATGTCTTTCTGGTGAGTGCACCTGTTCTATGCCAAAATCCTCTCTGGAAAGAAAAAAAAAAAAGTGACCATTGGGATTCTCTGGTTCAACCTACTACTTTTAAAGGAGAAACTTAATTCCAGAGAAAAAAAGTGACTTGAAGAAACCCACACCGAACATTCCAGGCTGTTTCCTATACAAGTCCATGAACTTCAACTGTATTGAATTTTCTGGATTCTTTAAGCATAACCTGTCCTCTTTTTCTCAGGATGTCAAAGAAAGCAGGAAAACAGAGAGACACAGCCCAGAAATATGCCTCTCAGGAGATGGTTGTCTCTGGTCTAACTCCTGGGTCATTTCAGAAGCATGGATTACGGTTTTAATGCTTTTTGAATAATAATGTGCTGATCAGTGGTATAGGCCCTCATCCTAGCAAACTCTGGGCGGCGGGACCAAGGCTGGAAGAGAAGGTAGGCAGGAGAGTGCTCACCCCTTCTGCTTAAGTACAGGTCAGAGGACAGAGTGTGGAAGTCCAACAAGTTCCCTTTTGAGGCCACAGCAAGACAGAACAGAGCAGTGGGATAGCTTCTGTCACAGAGACAGTCCAGATCACTCAAACAGAAAGTGGGTAACCACAACCTGCAGCATTTCCACTTGCTCCCTACATGTTTATTTTCACAAGTGGTGGAGCCTCAGAGAGAGTGATAGAAGGCCTGGATTTGAGTCCTGGCTCACCGGTTCCCTTGAGCGTCTTACATAACCTCTCTGATTCCCCCAGGTGACTCACGAAGCAAAGGATCCCCATGTACCTCTTGCCTATACAATGAAAGGACATTTTTATGACCTGAAATCCATGCAGTAAACATCCAGAGAACGTTCCATGGACCTGGCAAGCTGCTAGGTGCTGAAGAGATCAGAGATGCCTATAATCCTGCCCTTGTCCTGAGCAAGCTCATGTCACATGTCAGACCAGGAGGCCGTGGCACACTTACAACTCCGGGAAGGAGCTGCAGTATGCTAAGCGCTCCCTCAGATGTTTGGGGCGAAGGCTGGGAAAACAGGAGAGGAAGTGGCTAATTATGCTTGGCAGAGGCAGTTCTTCTAAGACGTTATTCTGATCCTAACTTTTAAAAAATAAGTGCCAGTTGTGGAAAATTGCTTGGCTAAGCATGAATCAGTAACCAAATATTTCAACTGTCCCTAAATGGCAAAATTACCACAAACACATGACAATACTTTGCTTGCCTGTTTAGAACAATCATCGCCCTCTCATTTTTACAAGTTCCAGGGTTAGCAAGTTTTATGAGCAAGACCAAATGATATCAGGAAAAGTCATCTACTGCGTAGGATGAAACAGCTATCTAAAGTCTTTCATTAGAAACAAACAAATCAATCGTGGGAAATAAGCTGATTTTTCAATTATCCAAGGAGGTGGGGTGGGGTGAATAACTGAATGCACAAAGGAGAAAAGCTATTCTTCAGTTAATTGAGCATTCTTCTCAGTTCCTAATTCTCCCTACCACCACACAGTTTGCCATAGTGGATAAAAAATGACCTGTTTGAGTTGTTAGCTAATTTCATTTGTGGGGAAAACATGCATAGATGCAGTTTAAAAAACTGTATGGTGTAAACCTATAGCACACATCCTACAGTCAACGCTTGGTGTGCTGGTACGGTTTGGGCTCTGTGACTTCTCTTCATCCTCTGTCGGTTATCAAAAATGCCACAACTAAAAGGAGCCGCAGAAACCAGCGAGCCCAACTCACTTTCCAGAAGGAGAAGGAGACTGAGGCTTCCCTTCCAGAGCCACATGTGGCTTTTTGACGTCCCCTTTACTCCCAGTCGTATCTGATGCAAGCATCGTACAGGGGATCTTTCAGTACCCCCATCTCTCAAGGCCAGCTGTGAAGAACCCCAACGATGCCCTGCACACGCATCACCACACTGCAGCTCCTCTCTCCAGCTCAGAGTGCGGCCTCCCTACCAAGTCAACAATGTCACAACCTGAGCAAAACTTAGGCAGCGTGCCTTCATGACAACACTACCCCAGACAGAGAGAGAACTGTTATTCCACCCAGCAGCCAAAGCGCTAGACCGAGGTTCCTATGCGGGATTAGTCAGAACACGGTTTATTAAAAGAAATATTCTGAAGTTCAATTTGCCTGGAGGTCTAGGAATTAAAGCAGTGCATTGTTTTCCTAAGGCCACGTCTCAGAGGCGGTAGCACACAGAGGGGACAGGCAACAGGGAATTCTAGCAGTCGATTTCTCTACCAAACAGGCACACGCATTCATACCAGGGTAAGGCATGTGGACTCTAATCCCTTCTTAGTGGAAAACACACATTTTCAAAATGAATCCCCAATCTAAAATGAATTACCGTAATAGCCACAGCCCGAGCGAGTCCGCTGATGAGAAATGCAGATCTGGCCACCTGCTTTGAGACGCCTTGGATGACAACACTGCCGGGGTCTTTAAAGGCTGGCCCTTTCGGGTAGGGCATTTGCCTTTCTAAATTGCGCTTTAATTCCAGGAAAAGAGAGAAGGTGCCTCCCTTAATCTTTGCACTATGCTGCTCTTCCTGTATCCATTTCTGCTGAACACAGCATTGTTATCTTGTCAAAGAGAACGAGGGGGCGAAAAAGAAAACAAGGGGAGAATTGCACCACTGCAGATCCACAGGGAAGTAAGCACCAAACTACAGCAACGTCAAATAACGTCGTCTGCAACTAGGAAAATCCCCACATGCTATCTGGTGTCCGCCCAATGCAGACTGAGGCGCGCTGAGCCCGGAACCACAGGAAGCCAGGCACCCCTGCAGCCTGTGTCTCTGCCAGCTCCCCCCACGCGCCGAAATTGGGCAGGGACGAAGTTATGGTGCCTAGACTCTGCGTGCCAGACAGACCACGCACTCACGCCCAGAAAACCAGCCGGGGAGCAGGGAGTCACCGCGGCAGAGCGATCAGGACGCCCTGGAGCTGGGCACGGAGGGGCCACATTCTTTGAGGCCCGGGGTTTTGCTGCATTGTCACGGCGGGGAAGTAAGGGTAGGAGGAAGCGCACCTACAGCCAGAAATGGACCGGACGCGTTTTTCCCAGCGGCTTGCTCCTGGCCTGGGTGCAAGTCGCAGTACGGTAGGCGACATTGACCGGCTGCTCGCGCTCAAA
>NW_006159728.1:4410-4936 GCF_000334495.1 Tupaia belangeri chinensis | reverse complement strand
CACACGGCGCACCCTCCGCGCATCACCGCGCAGGGGAGCAGCGGCCGGACCTGGCCACGCGCGCCCTTTGCGAGCACCGGCGAGCTCGTGGGAGGCGGGGGGCTCTCGCCGGGCCAACCGCCGGCATCGCGAGGGACGCGACTGATGCTCCGAAAGCGAGTCCGAGACGAAGCGCAAACCCAGCGCTTTGGCTCACAAGGGGTGGTGCGGGCAGGGAAGGGGGATTACGTAGGTCTCTCCGCCCCCTCCCCTGACACCTTCTCGCCGCTGGGAGGGCGCTGAGTGGCGGGGGAGGCGCTGCGAATCCGTTTGGGGGCTTCTTTGTTTCTCTCGGTGCCCCACAGGAGGGCCCTCTGCGCCTGTGTACCCTAGCCGGGGTCGCCAGCCCGGGATGCCGGCCCGGCTCGGGTGGCGGCGCGTCCCAGGCTGACAATTGAACCTCGCGGGAGAAGCGAGAGGGTGGGGAGGAGGGTGGATCCCGGCCCTGGGGAGGGAGGGCGCTGCCGCGGCCTCGCGAGCGGCTGGG
>NW_006159728.1:1266-4274 GCF_000334495.1 Tupaia belangeri chinensis | reverse complement strand
GGCGCGGTCAGGGGCGCACGGGGCTCGGGCTCCGACAGCGGCGCCCGATGCGCGGCAACGCAGCACACTTCAGCGCTTCATCCTCCCGCCGCACCCCTCCCTCCCCGCCTGCTCCTCTGTGGGTACCAGACTCCCGAACCAACCACGAGCCGGGCCTGCTCTCATTAGCGCTGCCCCGCCCTGCAGCCTCCGCGTACCCCCGCCTCCCCCGCGCCGTAAATATATATTGATTCTTGTTACCGCCGGCCCCTTCCTTCCGACGCTCAGCACGCGCTACTGGGCATCTCCGGCACCAAGGCCGGCTCCCACCCTGGCTCCTCGGCCCTTTTGTGTCCGTGTGATCGGTGTTCAGAAAGGATGCGGTGCAGACGCCCTGGGCAGGTAGCCTGTGACAGGTGGTCTGGCCTCTGCCTCCCACACTTTCCTCGCCTACCTTCCGCACACTTAGGACGCTCAGGGACACCTTTCGGAGCACCTTCCTGGGCTCGCACAGCAAGCTCACGCACGAACATCATAACTGCAAATGCAAAGGATGAAACTCGCCCCAGCTACCGATTGTTGGGCAAAGCTGGTTTTTGAAGCGGGTTTTCCATTAAACCGCTCACAGTGTGGAATGCGGAGCTGCGAGGAAGCAGAGCCAAGTCCTTCCTGGTGCAGCCACCCAGGATGCCGAGGCCCTGACAGGCCAGTTACGGCTGCGCCATGGATGTGGATCTGGCACTGTGTGCATTTGGTCCACATTCGGCCTGGGTATGTTCTCAGAATATGCCGAGGGGTTGAGCATATATTCTCCTTCGTCTGTGATCCTATGACCTAACTGCATTCTTCACAAGGCGTATTCATGGCTTCCAATCTCCTGCTTAGCACCTTCCATGGAAGTCTTTTCTATTTTTTTATTTTTTATTTTTTGCATCTTCTTTCTCATACCCCAAACCAGCACCTCCTGTAGAAAGACAAAGGGTTGACCCTGACTCCAGAACTCCTGGGGACTGAGCGCCGGCCTCCCCTAACTTCTTCCCCTTCCTGTCATTACTGCATGGCGGATGGCTTCCAATGTCTCCCACTGGCTCCCACTTCACTGACCTGCCTCTTGGCATTGATTCACTCTCACAACGCCAACTTTCTAGAAGTGACATCTTGAGTGAGGTGAAGACAGCTTCAGCAGCGCAATCTCTTTAGGCAGGGAGACATACCCTTCCCTCTCCTTCCCCCTCCTGGCAGTGCCCAGCTCTGTCCTGGCAGCAGTCAGATCTTCTGGTCAGATGAGCTCAAAAGGGACCATTTTTTCAAAGCTCAGTTAAGGATCCACGCAGGAAGCCGGACACACATTTCTCCAGGAGATTTTACACTCGAATTAGTATCAACTCCTATCTGAGAAAACCCTCCGAGAACAGACATGGACAGGCTGCTGCAGTAAACAGTGTGAACCGAACATTTGATGTTTCCAACAAGACTTGAAAGAAAACAAAAACTCTTGCAAAACCCAGCATCCACCCTTTCTAAATTAGCACAGTATCTCCAGCCCACAATAAAGGATCATTCTTTACGCTGTTAATTGTCAGGATATTTGCCTCATCATGTCGGTGATGTGGCATCAGTCTGTCTTGGAGGATATTTTCTGCATACTCTGTCATGGAGATATCTTGATAAGGCCACCACCTCTCTCATAAAATTTATCCTGCTCTGTCATGGAGATATCTTGATAAGGCATAAGGCCACCACCTCTCTCATAAAATTTATCAGAGGAACAATTCTAAGGTGTGTTTTATTTTGCCCCTGGGAGTTTCTTTGTGTGTGTGTGTGTGTGTGTGTGCTAATAGTCAAAGCTTTTAAAATAGAAGTACACAAAGTTTCACTTTTAAAAGGTTTTTTTGTTTTGTTTTGTTTTTATCAGAGGGCATTTGCACTCACCAGAGAGATACAGACAGAGACAATGGGAAAGTGAGAAATCACCCTCCCCTGGGGGAGAGGGGGTTGGCCACACAGCAATCCCCTCTCTGTCTTTCTTTGGGGATTTTGGGCATGTACCCACCCACCAGTCATTGGGTCTGGAACTTGAACCACATAGTGGGCTATATGAGATCCAGTGCCTTAACTACCACACCACCTGCTAGTCCCCACAGTTTCACATTTTAACAAAGCACTTTAGGCAGGCCAGGTAGAATGACCACATACCTGCATTGTGTTTTCATTCCTGAGTCCCACTGTATTCTGGGGAACATCATCCTATTTCACAGAGGAATAAACAAGGCTGTTTGGGTTCTGTAATTTGCTTAAGGTCTTGTGGTGAGCAGACCACAAATCTATAGTTAACTGACATCGATTGCCCTAAGCATGAAGAGAAAAGTGTTAGGTGGAGAAAGGGAAAGACTTAGTATGCTTTTTTAATTTAAGACCTTTTTTGCTCTAGAGCATGTGCACTCCCCGGAGAGAGACAGAGAGATGAAGAAAGTGAGAAATCAGCTCTTGGAGGGGGGAGATGGTCACGCCACAGTCCCTTCTCTTCCACTCTCCTCTTAGGATTTTGGGTACACATGCACACACACCCAGAGTGTTTTTCAGGCTACTGGGTCCAAGATTCAAACCATAGGACTGACTATGTGGGGTCCAATCCCTTAACTACCATGACATCTGCTGGCCCCTGGCATGAATTTTTAGGCCTTCAATGAGTAGTCATATTTATTAAGCTTCTGATACACTCATAACACTGTTAAGCATACAATAATAATAAGGTGCAGGCCCAGTGCTCCCTCCAACGCTCTCTTACATAGTGGCCGAAGGTGAAGAAGGTGTTTTGAGACACATATGCAAACACCTGATGCTGTTTGCTATCATGATGCTGATGCAGTGTTATGTCTGCACCTTTGTAAACTCAGGGCCTGGTGAGACCCAGGACGGTCTGGCGCACCTGCTCATCTCAGGCCACATGCAGATAAAGATCAAAGGAATACCACTCACGCGTGGTCTCTGCAAGGCTGAGGCAATGACCTGAAATGACCGAGCGGTTC
>NW_006159728.1:0-1249 GCF_000334495.1 Tupaia belangeri chinensis | reverse complement strand
AACAGACCTTCACCACATGTCAGAGTGAATGCCTTGTAACCACGGGAGGAAAGAACTGAGAGGTGGGACGCTGTGCTCCTGGTGTAATGTCTGATGTAGGCTCTCTCCGCTGCACCAAACTGTAGCTGATAGTATGAGGACTTCAAAAAGTCTGCCCCAACATGGAATTAAAGTATGAGTACCAGAATATGGAAAAAAAAAAAAAAACCTTGTAAGTCCATGCATAGTCATAATTCTCATTTTCTATTAGCCTGTTGAAATCCCTTCACCCAAGAATGTCATTTGGACACCTGAGATCATGAGACTAAGAATAATGGCTCAGAGGCCAGAGTGTCTAAGGCTGGTCAGCTGAACAGGTCACCTACAGAAGCTAGGCCTTCTTCTGGTGAGGAAAAGAGCATCTTAATTTTGCAGGGAGAAAGTGGCAGGGACCTTCATGGAAGCTATGAAAACCTTGGGGTGTTTTGGGGTCAGGAGTTAAGCAGAGGCTGAGGTTATGTGAAGACACACAGAAGTTTTCTTATATGAATACATTTTTTCAAGCAACAATCTTTTGAATGTGCTAATTTCTGGGCATGTAAACTTGAAGAAGATAATCTCTGGCTTCATGAAGATTTGATTGAGGGTATTAAAGATTCTAATTAAACAAGAAATCACTATTTGATAGATGCAATGATAGGGAAAATGGACGGCCCAACATCACGTGGGGCAGAGGGCAGGGTCCAGGCTTGGGGAGTGAGGGCAGAGGCATGAGGGTACACTTTCTGGTGTCTGAGCTGAGACTTGAAGATCAGTAAGAGCTGGCAGGGAAGGGAGCAGGGGAAGAGTATCCCAGGTGAATGTGGCAAGGTGAGGAAATAGGCAAAGGAACCCACAGTATAGTCCAGAAGGTTCCCTCTGAGTGAGATGTAGGCAACTGCGTAGGTATCTCGTCATGGTTTTAATTTGCACTTCCCTAATGACCAATGAGAGTGAGCATCTACTTTCGTGCTTATTTTAGATCTGTATATCATATCTAGTGATTTGTCTGTTCAAAACTTCTGCCTATTTTTAAATATTTTTGATTGTTTGTTTTCACATTGTTCATTTTGGAGTGCCCTTTGCGCGTCCTACATACAAATTCTTTGTCGGATGTGTGATTCCTGAACATTTTCCCCCCAGTCTCTGGCTTTTCATTCTTTGAGTAGTTCCTTTTATAGAACAAATTTTCTAAAGTTAATGACATTATTTTATCGAGCTTGCTTTTGGT
>NW_006159727.1:3569618-3599503 GCF_000334495.1 Tupaia belangeri chinensis | reverse complement strand
GCTTAACAGACAAAAAAATCTTTTGTTTTTATAAATGTGCATTTCTATTAGACACCGTACTCAACTCAAATGGCTGTCAATAGCAGAAGTGATAAATAAAATGCAACATATGTATACATATACAGCATATGTGTATACATATATATACCTACATAATACATATGTATTACATATGTAGCAAAATAGTGAATGAACTGGGTGGAACACTAAAAGGCAAAGTTAAACTTCATGATTAACCAATATATCCATAGTGGTAAATTATAAAGAAAGTGATTATTGCATAACTTCAGGGTAATAGTTACCTTTGGAAGGAAGAGGGGACTATGATCAGCAAGGGATATACCAAATAGAGCATTCTAGAGGATAGCCAATGTCTTGTTTCTTAACCAAGTGGCGCCAACATGGATACTCACTTTATAATTATTAGTTATATTGTACCTTTGTATAATATCTACTCCTAAGTGTGCATAGTTTGTAATTTTTTAAAAAGACTTTAGAAAGCACAGTGATCAAATTTTCAGATTTATTTAGGCTTTAAAAATTTCTATTATGAATAATGTTTCCATGTACAAGCTTGTACATGTGCCCTATTGCACATATATTTCTATATACTTATAACTAAGGATAATATTGCTGAGCTATAGAGTATGCATATCTTCAAATTGCCGAAGTTATTTCCAAATTATTTGTACCAATACACTCTCATGTGGGCTTTACAGAATAATTACCATACTCCACACTCTGTGCAACTTTGTATTACTAGTATCTTTAATTTCAGCCATTCTGTGATTTTAATTTTAATTTTACGTTTCAGTAATGATGTTGGAAAATTTCAGTGTCCTCTTCAGTAAAGCTGCTGATTCACGTTGTTTGCCCATTCTTCGATTGAATGATTTCATGGATGTAAAACAAAAAGTTCAATTTACAAAAGCAAAAACAAACGAACTACAAACTTTTGCGCACCGTAAGAAATAATCAACAGGGTAAGGCAACCTGTGGAATGGGAGAAAATATTTGCAAGAAATATATCTGAAAAAAGGTTAGTATCCAAAATATTGCGTTACTCCATAGCCTAGTAGTTATGGGAGTTGGATCTCATATGGCCAACCATGGTTTGAATCCTGGCCCTGGTGACTTGAAAATTATGTCAAGCACATGTATGTGCATCCCCCAAAGCCTGAAAGGATGGAGAAATGAAGGGAAAAGGATCATGTCATGATCACACCCCTTTTGGTTTGCTTTCTCCCATGGCCTTGAATAGGCATTTCTCTAAATAAGACATATAAATGGTAAAACGAATAGATGAAATGATGCACAATCTCAGTAATCATCAGGAAAATACAAATTAAAGTCAAAATGAGATATCAGCTCACAATTGTTAGGATATCTGTTATCACCAAAATCCAAAAGATGATAAGTATTGGAGAAGATGAGAAGAAATTGGAATACTTCTACACTATTTATAAGAATAGTGTAGCCACTGTGAAAAACGTATGATCCATCAATCTCATTCTGGATGTACATCCAAAAGAATTGAACTCAGGATCTCAAAGAGATATCGCTGTCCCCGTATTTATTGCAGCACTATTCACAATAGCCAATATGTAGAATCAACTTAAATGTCCATCAACAGGTCAGTGGATAAAGAAAATATGGTATATATACACACAATGGAATATCATTCAGTGTTAAAAAGAACATCCTACCATATGCAACAACATAGATGAACCTGGAGGACATTATGCAAGATAAAACAAACAAGACACAGAAGTATACATATTTCATGATTTTCTTTATGTTAAATACCTAAAGCAGTCCAACTGATAGAAACACAGTGTAGAATAATGGTTACCAGAGGATGGAGAAAGAGGAAAATGCAAGTTCCTGTTCAATGCGTATTAACTGTCAGTTATATTACACGAGAGGAATAAGTTCTAGAGATATGCTGCACAATATTCTGCCTATAGTTAACAATACTATAATGTGCACTTAAAATTTTATTATGAGTTTAGATCTTGTGTTGTGTTTTTCCCAAAGTTAAAGAACTTAAAAACCAAAATAAAAAAAAACCTTCTCATCAAAAGACCTCTTTAACAGAGTAAAAATGCAGGCTGTGGGATGGGAGAATATACTTCAATACATATCCAACAAAGATTTTTACCCAAGTTGTGTAGACTCTTGCAAATTAGTATAACAAAGACATTTTTAGCTTTCAATCTACATGTTATTATTAGTTGCAGCAAAACATCTTGTCAATGGAAAAGTCACAGAAGTGATTATACAATTAAATGGCAGGGACTGTTAGTGTTAGCAAGCACAGCATGATAAAATTTTCAGTAATTATGGATGTGTTCTATATCTAAACTGCCTGCTAAGGGAACCACTAGCCAAACGGCTATTGAGCACTTGAAACATACCCAGTGCAATGGAGGAACTAAATTTTAAGTGCTTTGAGTTTAAATATTTTTTGTTTGTTTTTGTGGTTGTTTGTTTTTGCCACAGGACACATGCATTTTGCAGAAACAGAGTCAAAGAGAGAGATAAAGTGAGAAATCACTCCCCTGGGGGCATGGCCATTACATCATCCTTTCTCTCCCATTCTCCTCTTATGCACGCACACATGCCCAGTATGTTTCTCAAGCCATCAAGTCCGGGATTCAAACTACACAATTGACTCTATGGGATTCAGCTGCTTTAACCACCATACCATCTGGTTGGCCCCAATTAATTTAAATTTAAACTCACATATAGCTAATGACTACTATATTGAACAACTCAACTCAAGACCCATTTGCAGATATAATCAAAAGTACTAGTACTTCATTTTTAAACAAATTGAAGTTCAATTCTATTTTTTTCACTACCACCAAGAGACTTTAGGTGACTTACTGGATTTTCTAACCCTCAACATACTTGTCTATAAAATGGGAATAAGAAGAGATACTTTTTAATCTTAATATGCATATTAAACAGCTGCTAGTAGTATGTGTTCATAAAATGCTCATTTCCCTTCCCATATCTATATGGTCATCTTGAAATTGTGTGACCTCCTTCAAATAAGACTAGTTGAGAGAGTTCAGATAATATAGTGCAGTTGCCCTCAAGTCTCTTAGAGGAAATCCAAGCACACGTATCTGCAGGATAGCAGCATCATCCCTGCAGCTCTTTAGCAGGGTTTCTTCCATAGCTGAAACTCTTAAGCATCATTTATGCCTGTGTTTCTAAGGAGAAATATGTGGCCAAACACCAGCCCAGTCCTGAATTACAGAAAAAGACCACATTCTCATATGAACATTTTTTATTTTGTCTTGTTTTGTTTCTATATGTTTCTATATGTTACTGAAACTTAATTTATATTCTCTCTTAGCTTTTTAACTTTCTGGCATGTTTCTAATGTGTGTTAAAAAGTAACTAGAAGACTTGACAAATTTCCAGTATTTGAAAAATGGAATTCTCATTCCTAATTGTTATGGGCTGAATTGTTTCTCCCTGGAATTTATAGTGTTGAAGTGCTAGCCCCAAGTACCTCAGAATGTGACCGTATTTGGTGATAGTGTCTTTAAAGAGGCAATTAATTTAAAATGAGATCATGAAAGTGGGCTATAATATAAAATGCCTAGAGTCCCTATAAGAAGAGGAGGCTAGGACAGACATGTACACACAGGAAAGACCATGTGAAGATAAAGGGAGAAGATGGCCATTTAAAAACCAAAGAAAGAGGCATAATAATGAAACCAAATCTGCTGAAACCTAGAGCTTATATTTGTAGCCTCCAAAACTGTGAAAAATTTTTTTAAAAATTTGTTATTTAAACCACCTAGACTGAGGAACTTTGTTATGACAGCCTGAGCAAACTAAGGTTTCTCAACTTAAATAACTAGGCCTAATATTTTTTATCAGCTACCACAACTTAATTGCTGCAGTTCATATGAAAAGTTCTGGTGGCTGTAGTTGATTGCATACTTCTATGTGAGCCAATGATGTGAAGCAAGTGTTTAAAGGAGTATCACAATCAGTCTGAGATTGCACCATGGACATGTGGTGACTACAACATAGAAAGTCAAGATCCGCCTTTGCTCTTGGCCAGTCAAGGCTACAGCTAAAACATTTTTCTCAATTCTCTGCACCACATTTAAAATGGGAGGTAAAATCCATGCCTTGTGCACTTGCCATGTCTTGAACACAGGGCTATGTGCATTGTGTACACTTAGTCATCCAAAAACAACCCAACGAGGTTGGTATTAATACCTCTCTCCTATTCTTCAGAAAAGATTGAGAGTAAGATTGGTAAAGGGAGGGGTCAGGATCCAAATGAATTCTATGTGACTTCATTAAACCACTTTGCAACTAAAGGAGGGCAAACAGTGGCAGAGGGATTTGGCTATTGAGCCAGCTGGGAAGACTAGAAAGATTGTGTGTATTTAATCTAAACAAAATGAACTAAAAGAGTGTCAGAATATATTTGAGGGACTGTTGTGAGGGAGAAGGAATAGGATCAAGGTAGGTCAGCTCTTCCAATTATCTCATGTCTTACATAGTGTGCTGATTCATCTGGGCAACCACCTGGGCTCCTGATCCCCACTTCTCTATCCCTCACAAAGTCTTTCTACCGGACATCCTGAACTTCTCATCCCATGATTAACAACCTCCCCCACATCCTCGCCTCTTCTCTGAACATCACTCCCACTCTATGGTCTTCTCACTCTCATAAGATCACTCAGCCTGCAGATAATACAGCTACACTAGCTGATTCTCCCACATGCCATGGCTGTTAGAGTAGGAGTAGGAGTTGGAGTTGCCTTTGCCTTAGCTCCTCACTGGCATTTCTAGTATTTCATTTCTCCCCCTACATTGCGAAACTCCCTCTGTCCTTTGAGGTATGGGCCACTGGCAGTATCTTCTCTCTCTCTCTCTCTTTTAGAGAGAGATTTTTGCTATAGGGTGCATATGCTCACCAGAGACAGAGAGAGAGAGAGACGGCAAGTGAGAAATCACCCCCCAAGGGAGATGGCCATGCCTCAATCCCCTCCCCTCCAATCTCCTCTCAAGATGTTGGGCATGCATGCACATGCGCCCAGCAAAAGTTTTAAGCCACCAGGTCTGGGACTCGAACCATTGACAACTATGTGGGAGTCCAATGACATAACTGTTACACCATCCACTGTTCCCAACAGTATCTCCTTTTTTAGGTCATGTGCTAACATTCCAGTTGCTTTATTGAGAATTCAGTCACTGTGGTACAACACCCTCTCCATACTAACATGTGCCTTCTTTCTGCTGACATCCATAGGTCCAATATCCTGCCTCACTTTACCTTGGCCTTCTCATTCAGAAGACTCCACTGCCCTGCACTTCAGCCACCCTCTCCCATACCCACACTCTGGACCCTGTCATCTCAGAAATTTACTGTCGCTAAATTCTCTATTCCAGACACCCACTCTCTGAACACCACTTGCTGCTCTTCTGGCCTCCTCTGTCATTATGCCCAGATATCTGTCCTTCAACCTCATCAAGACCATTATCTGGTCCTTTGACTTTGTTCCCTCTTGTGTTCACTTCTTGGTGTTTCACTCACCTTAGATTCCACAGTCCATCACTTCGGCCATTCTCTTGCATATATCCTGTACTTCCTTATGCAGTACCCTTCTATATGACCTATCAGGAAAAACCCAACTCTGATCAATTCATCTGTCCATCTGTTATCCAACCAAAATGGGTCTGTTGTCCAATGCAATTTCATTGGCTCCTTGTATTCTCTATGTAAATGAATACTTAAGCCTCTGCATTATTGATTGGCTGAACATATGGGCATTTCTGTTGGATTCTGAAGTTCTCTATACAAATGAGGGCCAGAATATGTGTAGTTTTTGAGTGGTTTAACAGAGCTGTAGTTTCATTGAATATTTTTTCCTCTCTGTACAGAGGCCTGAGCTTCTGCAGTTCTGATTGACCGACCAGGTGTACTTTCATAATTCTTTGTGTCATCTCTGCAAATAAGGCCCTAGGCATGTCATGATCACACCCCTTTTGGTTTGCTTTCTCCCATGGCCTTGAATAGGCATTTCTCTAAATAAGACATATAAATGGTAAAACGAATAGATGAAATGATGCACAATCTCAGTAATCATCAGGAAAATACAAATTAAAGTCAAAATGAGATATCAGCTCACAATTGTTAGGATATCTGTTATCACCAAAATCCAAAAGATGATAAGTATTGGAGAAGATGAGAAGAAATTGGAATACTTCTACACTATTTATAAGAATAGTGTAGCCACTGTGAAAAACGTATGATCCATCAATCTCATTCTGGATGTACATCCAAAAGAATTGAACTCAGGATCTCAAAGAGATATCGCTGTCCCCGTATTTATTGCAGCACTATTCACAATAGCCAATATGTAGAATCAACTTAAATGTCCATCAACAGGTCAGTGGATAAAGAAAATATGGTATATATACACACAATGGAATATCATTCAGTGTTAAAAAGAACATCCTACCATATGCAACAACATAGATGAACCTGGAGGACATTATGCAAGATAAAACAAACAAGACACAGAAGTATACATATTTCATGATTTTCTTTATGTTAAATACCTAAAGCAGTCCAACTGATAGAAACACAGTGTAGAATAATGGTTACCAGAGGATGGAGAAAGAGGAAAATGCAAGTTCCTGTTCAATGCGTATTAACTGTCAGTTATATTACACGAGAGGAATAAGTTCTAGAGATATGCTGCACAATATTCTGCCTATAGTTAACAATACTATAATGTGCACTTAAAATTTTATTATGAGTTTAGATCTTGTGTTGTGTTTTTCCCAAAGTTAAAGAACTTAAAAACCAAAATAAAAAAAAACCTTCTCATCAAAAGACCTCTTTAACAGAGTAAAAATGCAGGCTGTGGGATGGGAGAATATACTTCAATACATATCCAACAAAGATTTTTACCCAAGTTGTGTAGACTCTTGCAAATTAGTATAACAAAGACATTTTTAGCTTTCAATCTACATGTTATTATTAGTTGCAGCAAAACATCTTGTCAATGGAAAAGTCACAGAAGTGATTATACAATTAAATGGCAGGGACTGTTAGTGTTAGCAAGCACAGCATGATAAAATTTTCAGTAATTATGGATGTGTTCTATATCTAAACTGCCTGCTAAGGGAACCACTAGCCAAACGGCTATTGAGCACTTGAAACATACCCAGTGCAATGGAGGAACTAAATTTTAAGTGCTTTGAGTTTAAATATTTTTTGTTTGTTTTTGTGGTTGTTTGTTTTTGCCACAGGACACATGCATTTTGCAGAAAAAGAGTCAAAGAGAGAGATAAAGTGAGAAATCACTCCCCTGGGGGCATGGCCATTACATCATCCTTTCTCTCCCATTCTCCTCTTATGCACGCACACATGCCCAGTATGTTTCTCAAGCCATCAAGTCCGGGATTCAAACTACACAATTGACTCTATGGGATTCAGCTGCTTTAACCACCATACCATCTGGTTGGCCCCAATTAATTTAAATTTAAACTCACATATAGCTAATGACTACTATATTGAACAACTCAACTCAAGACCCAATTGCAGATATAATAAAAAGTACTAGTACTTCATTTTTAAACAAATTGAAGTTCAATTCTATTTTTTTCACTACCACCAAGAGACTTTAGGTGACTTACTGGATTTTCTAACCCTCAACATACTTGTCTATAAAATGGGAATAAGAAGAGATACTTTTTAATCTTAATATGCATATTAAACAGCTGCTAGTAGTATGTGTTCATAAAATGCTCATTTCCCTTCCCATATCTATATGGTCATCTTGAAATTGTGTGACCTCCTTCAAATAAGACTAGTTGAGAGAGTTCAGATAATATAGTGCAGTTGCCCTCAAGTCTCTTAGAGGAAATCCAAGGCCACGTATCTGCAGGATAGCAGCATCATCCCTGCAGCTCTTTAGCAGGGTTTCTTCCATAGCTGAAACTCTTAAGCATCATTTATGCCTGTGTTTCTAAGGAGAAATATGTGGCCAAACACCAGCCCAGTCCTGAATTACAGAAAAAGACCACATTCTCATATGAACATTTTTTATTTTGTCTTGTTTTGTTTCTATATGTTTCTATATGTTACTGAAACTTAATTTATATTCTCTCTTAGCTTTTTAACTTTCTGGCATGTTTCTAATGTGTGTTAAAAAGTAACTAGAAGACTTGACAAATTTCCAGTATTTGAAAAATGGAATTCTCATTCCTAATTGTTATGGGCTGAATTGTTTCTCCCTGGAATTTATAGTGTTGAAGTGCTAGCCCCAAGTACCTCAGAATGTGACCGTATTTGGTGATAGTGTCTTTAAAGAGGCAATTAATTTAAAATGAGATCATGAAAGTGGGCTATAATATAAAATGCCTAGAGTCCCTATAAGAAGAGGAGGCTAGGACAGACATGTACACACAGGAAAGACCATGTGAAGATAAAGGGAGAAGATGGCCATTTAAAAACCAAAGAAAGAGGCATAATAATGAAACCAAATCTGCTGAAACCTAGAGCTTATATTTGTAGCCTCCAAAACTGTGAAAAATTTTTTTAAAAATTTGTTATTTAAACCACCTAGACTGAGGAACTTTGTTATGACAGCCTGAGCAAACTAAGGTTTCTCAACTTAAATAACTAGGCCTAATATTTTTTATCAGCTACCACAACTTAATTGCTGCAGTTCATATGAAAAGTTCTGGTGGCTGTAGTTGATTGCATACTTCTATGTGAGCCAATGATGTGAAGCAAGTGTTTAAAGGAGTATCACAATCAGTCTGAGATTGCACCATGGACATGTGGTGACTACAACATAGAAAGTCAAGATCCGCCTTTGCTCTTGGCCAGTCAAGGCTACAGCTAAAACATTTTTCTCAATTCTCTGCACCACATTTAAAATGGGAGGTAAAATCCATGCCTTGTGCACTTGCCATGTCTTGAACACAGGGCTATGTGCATTGTGTACACTTAGTCATCCAAAAACAACCCAACGAGGTTGGTATTAATACCTCTCTCCTATTCTTCAGAAAAGATTGAGAGTAAGATTGGTAAAGGGAGGGGTCAGGATCCAAATGAATTCTATGTGACTTCATTAAACCACTTTGCAACTAAAGGAGGGCAAACAGTGGCAGAGGGATTTGGCTATTGAGCCAGCTGGGAAGACTAGAAAGATTGTGTGTATTTAATCTAAACAAAATGAACTAAAAGAGTGTCAGAATATATTTGAGGGACTGTTGTGAGGGAGAAGGAATAGGATCAAGGTAGGTCAGCTCTTCCAATTATCTCATGTCTTACATAGTGTGCTGATTCATCTGGGCAACCACCTGGGCTCCTGATCCCCACTTCTCTATCCCTCACAAAGTCTTTCTACCGGACATCCTGAACTTCTCATCCCATGATTAACAACCTCCCCCACATCCTCGCCTCTTCTCTGAACATCACTCCCACTCTATGGTCTTCTCACTCTCATAAGATCACTCAGCCTGCAGATAATACAGCTACACTAGCTGATTCTCCCACATGCCATGGCTGTTAGAGTAGGAGTAGGAGTTGGAGTTGCCTTTGCCTTAGCTCCTCACTGGCATTTCTAGTATTTCATTTCTCCCCCTACATTGCGAAACTCCCTCTGTCCTTTGAGGTATGGGCCACTGGCAGTATCTTCTCTCTCTCTCTCTCTTTTAGAGAGAGATTTTTGCTATAGGGTGCATATGCTCACCAGAGACAGAGAGAGAGAGAGACGGCAAGTGAGAAATCACCCCCCAAGGGAGATGGCCATGCCTCAATCCCCTCCCCTCCAATCTCCTCTCAAGATGTTGGGCATGCATGCACATGCGCCCAGCAAAAGTTTTAAGCCACCAGGTCTGGGACTCGAACCATTGACAACTATGTGGGAGTCCAATGACATAACTGTTACACCATCCACTGTTCCCAACAGTATCTCCTTTTTTAGGTCATGTGCTAACATTCCAGTTGCTTTATTGAGAATTCAGTCACTGTGGTACAACACCCTCTCCATACTAACATGTGCCTTCTTTCTGCTGACATCCATAGGTCCAATATCCTGCCTCACTTTACCTTGGCCTTCTCATTCAGAAGACTCCACTGCCCTGCACTTCAGCCACCCTCTCCCATACCCACACTCTGGACCCTGTCATCTCAGAAATTTACTGTCGCTAAATTCTCTATTCCAGACACCCACTCTCTGAACACCACTTGCTGCTCTTCTGGCCTCCTCTGTCATTATGCCCAGATATCTGTCCTTCAACCTCATCAAGACCATTATCTGGTCCTTTGACTTTGTTCCCTCTTGTGTTCACTTCTTGGTGTTTCACTCACCTTAGATTCCACAGTCCATCACTTCGGCCATTCTCTTGCATATATCCTGTACTTCCTTATGCAGTACCCTTCTATATGACCTATCAGGAAAAACCCAACTCTGATCAATTCATCTGTCCATCTGTTATCCAACCAAAATGGGTCTGTTGTCCAATGCAATTTCATTGGCTCCTTGTATTCTCTATGTAAATGAATACTTAAGCCTCTGCATTATTGATTGGCTGAACATATGGGCATTTCTGTTGGATTCTGAAGTTCTCTATACAAATGAGGGCCAGAATATGTGTAGTTTTTGAGTGGTTTAACAGAGCTGTAGTTTCATTGAATATTTTTTCCTCTCTGTACAGAGGCCTGAGCTTCTGCAGTTCTGATTGACCGACCAGGTGTACTTTCATAATTCTTTGTGTCATCTCTGCAAATAAGGCCCTAGGGCTATACTGTTAGGATTGGCTGACCAAAGATACTGTTTGATTGGCTTTTGCAGTTCTCTATGCAAATAACTGCCTGAACTTGGGCAGGTCCGATTGATTGAATAGAGTCATAGTTTCATTGGCTCTTCTGTCATCCACACAAATGAGGGCCTAGGCTTGCAGCATAATGATTGGCTGACTAAAGTCACTATCTAACTGGCACCTAAATGCTCTTTGCAAATGATGGCCTGGACTTGGAGAGTCTGATTGGCTGACCAGAGTTATACTTTCTTTGTCTCTGACATTCTCTATGCAAATAGTGGTCTGAACTTGTACAGTTCTGGTTGGCAGATAAGAGTTGATGTCGTTCATATTGCCTCCTAAAGTTCTGTATGTTAATGATTTGCTGACCAGAGGCAAAGTTCCCCTGCCTCCTGAAGTTTTTCATGTGATGAGTACCAGAACATGTACAGGTCTTATTGGTTAACTAGCTTCGCAAGTTCATAGGTCCTAAAGTTTTTGATAAAAATGAGTGCTTGAACTTGGATAATTCTGACTGGCTGATCAGAGTTGCAGTTCCATTGACTTATGTGTATCTCCACAGAAATGAGAACCTGAACTTGTGCAGTTCTTAATGTGTAACCAGAAGGGCAGTTCCAATCATTCCTGAAGGTTTATGTGCAAATGAGTAGTGAACTTGCACAGTTTGACTGGCTGACTATAGTTTCAATTTTATTGATTCCTTGTGTCTCTATGTGTATGAGGTTCTAAATTCTGCAGGTCTAATTGGCTGACCAGAGTCACAGTTCCATTGACTCATAAAGTTCTCTATGCAAAGGAAGGCTTGAACCTGTGAAGTTCTGATTAGTTGCCCAAAGTCACAGTTTCATTGGCTCCTGAATTCTTCTATTCAAATGAGGGTCTGAAGTCATGCTTTTATGTTTGGCTAACCAGAGTTATAGTTCCATATGTCCTGACTGTCTCTATGCAAATTAAGGTCTCACCTTGAGTAATTCTGATTGGCTAAGAGAGTTGCAGTTTCATTAGCTCCTTGTGTTCTCTATGCAAATGAGGCTGAGGACTGCACCATTATGATTGGCTGATTAGAGTCACAGTTCTATTGGCTCCTAGCAGTTTTTATGCAAAGAAGGAATGTACTATTTCAGTTCTGATTGGCTTACAAGAGTCCTCCTTTTATTGGCTGCTTGTGCCCGTATGCAAATTAGGTCGTGAACTTGTGCATTTCTGTTTGGTTAACCAGATATGCAGTTCCATTGATGCAGAAGTTCTCTATTAGAAGGCTTGAACTTGTAAGGCTTTGATTTGTTGACCAAAGGCACAAATTGTTGAGTTCTATTTGCTCATTTTCTATGTAAATGTAGGCCTGAGCTTGTGCGTTGTTTGTTGTTGTTAGAGGATATATGCATTCACCAGAGAGACACAGAGAGAGACAGAGGGATATGAGAAAACGCTCCACGTGGAGAATGGTCATAGCATAATTCCTTCTCCATCTCTTCCTTCTTTCAGGATTTTGGACACACATGCACCTGTGCCCCACATGTTTCTCAAGCCACTGGGTTCAGAATTCAAACCACATGGTCAGCCATGTGAGAGGTGGCTATCTTAACCACCAGGCAACAGAGCTGACCTATGCTTGTTCAGTTTTATATATTTTTAATTTATTTATTTTTGCTATCAGGTGTGTGTGTTAGCCAGAGAGAGTGAGAGGAAGTGAGAACTCACCCTTCCAGGGAGAGAAAGGAAGAAATAACCCTCCCATTGCAATCCCTCCTCTGTTCTTGTCTTAGGATTTGGAGCATGCGTGCACATGCATCTTGTGTGTGTTTTGTTTTGTTTTGTGTTTTTTTTAAAAGGGTTTCGCCATAAGGCACATGTGTGTGCTTACTGGAGAGGGAGTCAGACAGACCGAGAAAGAGATAGAAGGAAAGTGAAAAATCACCCTGTAAGGGTATAATCACTCTGCAATCCCTTCTTCTGCATTCTCTTCTCTGGACTTTTGGTGGCCATGTACATACATGTGCCCGGTTTGAGTTTTAAGTCACTGAGTCTGAGTCTCAAACCACAATCGGCCATGTGGGAGTCCAGTGCCTTAACCACCACACCACCTGCTGTCCCTTTCTGTTGTGTTTTTCAAGCCACTGGACCCAAGACCCCAACTGCAAAGTCAGGCGTGTGGAATCCAGCCACCTTAACCACCATGCCACTTGGTTGTCTCACATGTGCCATTTTTTTTTTTTTGGAGAGATTTTCACTGTAGGGCGCGTGCGCTCGCCAGACAGACAGAGAGAGACATAGAGACAGAAAGTGAGAAATCACCCCCCAGGGGGGATGGTCACGCCGCAATCCCTTCTCCTCCATTCTCCTCTTGGGATCTTGGGCACGCACGCACACGCGCCCGGCGTGAGTTTTAAGCCACCGGGTCCAGGACACGAACCGCAGTTGACTGTGTGGGAGTCCAGCGACATAGCCATTACGCTAACTGCTGGTTCCCACATGTGCCATTTTAATTAGCTAATTAGAATGGTAGTTCCATTGCTACAGTAATTTTTATATAAGTGAAGATCTGAGTTTATGTATTTCTGGTTGGCTGACCAAACTTTTGGTTCCACTAGCTCCTCTATGCAAATGAGGGTCTAATCTTGTGAAGTTCTGATTGGCTAATCAGAGTCCTAGTTCCCTTGACTGAAGTAAGGGAAATGAAGTTTTCTATACAACTGAAGGCCTAAATTTGGGTAGTTCTGACTGGCTTATCAGACCTGAGGTTCCATTGACTCCTGCAGATCTCTATGCATATGATGGCCTGAACGTGCCAGCTCTGACTGGCTGACTAGAGTCACAGTTCCATGGTCTGACAAACTTTTCTATGCTAATGAGAGCTTGAACTTGTGCACTTCTTATTATCTGACCATTGTCTTGAATTTTTCTAATCAAATTAAGTAAGGCCCAAACTAATGCTGTTCTAATGATTGACTGACTATACTGGCAGTTCTCCTGAAATTTTCTTTGCAAATCAGGCCTGGAATTGTGTGTTTTTATTAGGCTGAACGTAGTCTCAGTTCCACTGGCTCCTCAAATTTTCCATAATATTAAGGCCTGAACTTGTGCAGTTCTGATTGGTTAACTGGAATGGCAGTTCCATTGACTCTCTCATCACTGCCTTAGTTATTTTTAGGTCATTCAGCCCTCTGGAGCACAAGTGTCCTGTACACAAACTTAAATAAGAAAAATTAGTACTGCCTTTCTTTCTTAGCATAGTTCTAGCCAGTTAGTTGTTTTTTTTTTTTTGTTTGTTTGTTTGTTTTAATCTGGAGTAACTGGTTTTGTGCTATATTGGGCTGAGTCATGTGACAGTTTCAGGGGAGGCATTTTTTTTTCTTATGCCAGAGGGCATGTGCATGCACATGAGAGAGAGACACACACACAACGCCCCCATAAAGGGCCTGGTCATTCCACAATCCCTTCCCTCCCCCCACTATTCCAAGATCCTGGGCATGTATGGACATGCCTCGTGTGTTCTTAAAGCCTCGAGGGCTGAGACATTAACCCCTGTCAGCCATGTGGAATACAGTTTCCTCTGGGTAGCACTTAGTAGTTAGGCTACAGGGCCACCCCCATAGAAGACATTTCTTATAACACAATTAGGACAATTTAGGCAAGCAAAAGCAGGTTATAGTTCAGCATGCAAAAAAGTAACATTGCTGTTAATCTATCCAAATGTGTTCCCTGGTTTTACATTGTCTCTATGCTTATACATGGGTTGGTAAGGAAAACTACAAAAGTTACCCATAGAATCATACCACTACAAATCCCAAAAATAGACAACTGGGATTACATCAGATTAAGAAGTTTCTGCACAGCAAAAGACACAGTAATTAGTGTGAATCAACAACCTTTGGAATGGGAGAATATTTTGTAAACTATGCTTCAGGTAAGAGACTGATAACCAGAATACACAGGGAACTCAAATGGCTTACCCCCAAAAAATGATCAACCCAGTTAAAACATGAGAAAATGAGCTGAAGAAACAACTCTCTAACAAGGATGTACTAACAACCAAGAAACATATGCAAAAATGCTCAACATTCCTCATCATAAGGGAGCTGCAGATCAAAACCACAATGGGATACTACCTAACTCCAGTCAGAATAACTAAGATTAAAAAAAAAAAACTGATAAGTTCTGGTGGGAATGTGGTGAAAGGGGAATGTTCCTACACTGCTGGTGGGAAAGTAAATTGGTCCAGTCACTGTGGAGAACAATATGGTGATTTCTCAAAGATCTATAAATAGAACTACTGTATGATCCAGCAATTCCACTCCTGGCTATCTACCCAAAGGACAAGAGAATGCTCAGTCAGAAAAGTGCTTGCACATCTATGTTTATTGCAGCATTATTCACTATTGCGAAGACATGGAACCAACCAAACTGTCCACAAACAGGTGAATGGACTGAAAAATTGTGGCACATATACTCCATGCAATACTACTCAGCTATATTAAAAAAAAAAAAAAAAAAAAAAAAAACCGCCCCTGGATTTTGAAAGAAAGGGGCAATGGAAGATTTACTGCTGAGTGAATCAAGCTGGCCTATGAAGGAAAGACCTTGTAAGTTTCTCCTAAATATATACTGACTGTCTCCACTCTATGGTGGAAACTAAAAAATTAGAGGATATAGAAGCAGGGAAAATCCTTGTGGATACTGGATACAGTGTGGGAAGACGATGGGATAAGGAGGAGAATGTGAGGATGCCGGGGTCCAGCCTTGGCAGGGGTGCAGGGGGCTCAAACAGATCCTGGGGCACCGCTGGGTCAGACTTCTCCATGAGGAAAGACACTAAGGAGAAAAATAGAGAGGTAAAACATTTATGGGACACAGCAATGGATTATTATCTGTTGATGATAACACGTATAGTATCCTCAACTGCACTGGTGTGAAGTGTATTCATGCTGGGAAAATTCACTTTACAAGCTAAGTGATGTATAGTAAGTGAATGTATAAAAAAATTATAGTAAAATAAAATACACTAAAAAAAAGTCATACCACTACCAATTTATGATTGCCTGCCTCAATCAAGTCCTTAATTCACCTGGAAATCATTCTGCATTCCTACAACTAAGTCTCCCCTTGTGCACAGCAGATACAGTATTGGAAACTATCTTCACTTTTTTGAAATGTCTACCCAACATTTTGCTTTCAAAAGATGACCTTGTCCTCTGTTTCACAAAGAAAATGAAAACCACAAAGAGGAAATCTCTCACCCTCTGCCACCAGCCCTACAACACCTCCTGCAACTGCACCCTCCTTCCTTCATTTTATAACAGAAGAGCACTCCTGATCTAAACCTAAAACTAATTTCATTTACTTCCTTCCATGTGTTGGGAAATATTTTGCTGTCCAAGATCCTCTATGTTCATCTTCTCCCTTTGTCTTAGTTCCTTCTCAACAACACTTAGAAACTTAAATTTAAAAACACAAAATAAAATCAAACCCTTCTGGTATCCATGTGCCTTCTCAAATCCAGCCAAGCTCTTTCTTGCCTATCACATCCTAAACCATTTTGAGGTGACTCACTCTCAACCCATAACATTGGCTTCCTTTGTTGCTCTTCAGTAAAACCCTTACTGAGTTACTACTAACTTCCATATTGCTAAATCCAAGCATCCCTTATCAGCCTGTTTTATACTTAACCCCTTGTCATCAAATGACTGGTACCTGAGACTCCAATGGGGCCAAACCCCATTCTCTTCTCTGAATGCCTTTCCTCCTTTTCATTTCATACTCCTCCTCTTATGTCCTTCAAACCAAGATTGCCAGCAACTGTTCATCAGTGCCTTCTTTTATACTGCCGCCCTCTCCAGTGACTTTGTTTATCTTCTGCTTACTTAAGATTCCCACACCCGTGTCTTCAGGCCAGAACTCATTAGTGAGCTCCACATTTGTTCATACTACTAACCAGTCAACACATCCCCTTGGAGATCACCCCTCCCTAACTCACCTAAACTCAATTCTGTGCAAAACTGAATTCATTCTCTTTCTCCACATACTAGTTGTCTTTGTGCATTTTTCTTCAGGGAATTATGTAACTATATGTTGCAGGATGGTTTCTCTGATGATATCCAGATTCTTGGTGACAAAATTCTTGACAAAGAATTGAATGAAACAGACCAACAGTGAAAGAAAAAGGTAGTTGATTAAGTAAAAGTGAAAGTACACTCCTGAGAGGTAGGAGTAGGCCAGAGGGGCAGAGAAAGAGTGGCTCAAAAGCCCCAGCAGTTATATTCTGCAAGGTTTATAATTTTAAAATCTAGATCATGTCAGTTGATTATTTGCTAGGCCCACTAATGATTCTTATCTTATTGGTTGTATCAAATGTGACTGGGCCCACTGATTTATCTCATTGGCTATGCAAATGTGGCTGGGCACACTGATTCATCTCATTAGCTATATCAAATGTGACTTAAATCAGCTAGACATCCCCTACCAATCTTCCTACATTATTACTTTGGGCACAGAATTTTCAGCCCTGACTGTTTTGTTTTGTTTTTAATCTAGCCACATGGGCAGATACAACAGCCTCCTTAGCTGCTTCCATTTGCTACCTTTCTTCTGTCTCACATTAATCCAATTGCCCAAGTCAGAATCATGAGACCAGCCTTGACTCTTTCTTGTTCCTCAGTCTTATCCTAGCTTATGCCTTAGGCCACAATTCTGAATCCTTCTATTTTTCTCCCTTGCCATTAGCTTTAGTATATCTTAATCTATTTCACTTAGTCTGTCTCTCAAGGTGCTGGTTTAATTTTTATTTCCTGTATTGTTTGAGAATATTCAATTCTTTTTTTTTTTTTTTTGCCATGCAGTGCAAGTGCTGGCTGGATAGGGACAAAGAAACAGAGAGAGGGAGCGTGAGTGAGAAATCAAACCTCCACCGCAGGGGGGTGGATGGCCACAGTTCCTTCTCCTGCAATCTCCTCTTGGGATTTGGGGCACAAATGCACATGTGCCTGGCATGATTTTCAAGCTGTCAAGTTTGGGATGCAACTATTTCTGGCCATGTGGCAGTCTAGTGTCTTAACATTCATGCCATTTGCTGGCTCTAAGAATATTCGAATCTGCTGAAGAAGACAAGACTGTAAGTGGGATGGGCGAAACTCAGACAATGTGTTAGGCATAGATATGTGTCTTAGTCTGCTTAGGTTGCCTTAACAAAATATTATAGACCAGGTGACTTAAACAACAGAAATTTATTTCACACAGTTCTAAAGGTTAGAAGTTCCTGATCAGGGATCCAGTGTGGTTGGTTCTGGTGAGGACTCCCTTCCTAGAATGCTGTTAGCTACCTTCAGCTGTGTCTTGACAGAGCCTTTCCTTACTTTGTGTACTCAGAGAGAAGAGACTTCTCTCTCTTCCTCTTCTTAAAAGGCCACCAGTCCTATTGAATTAGAACCCAACACTTATAACATCATTTAAGTTTAATTAACCCCTAAAAGCCTTATTTTCATATACAGTAATATTAGGGTTTAGAACTTCAACATATGACTTTCAGGAGAACCCAATTAAATCCTTATCAACAATTAAGTTCTTAACCTGAAACTAACTTATATGAAGTAAGTAGAGTCAATAGAACACAAATTTATAAACATAGGAAAGGATGGAAGGATTAAAGAAACACTAATATTCATGATATTTATTATAAATATTAAATATATGAGGCACACTATTTAAAAATAATAATTAACTTAATTTTAATTATTATTTTTAACTTGCTATAGGGCACATGCACTCACAAGAGAGAGACAGACAAACAGAGAGAGAAAGAAAGATAGAGAAAATGAGGAAGCAAGCCACCAGGTCTGGTATTCAAACCACAGTTGGCCATATGGGAATCCAGCGTCTTAACCACCACACCACTTGCTGGCCCCAAATCACATTATTTTTACATTAGGAATGTGAAGGACTCCATATTTATGAAGCCTTAGTTTGGCTGCCAATTGGCGACATCCATTCTGGTCCCGCATACCCTCTGCCTATGAAAAACAAACTAAACCGTTAGTTATTCAATAGGTTTATTGGCAAGCTACAGCTATGACCAGGTATGCATATCTCTGCATCTCTCAGAGAGGACTATGTGTTATTGGTTCCAAGCACCTTTCCTTTCTGGACCTCTTAATCAAACTCTACTCTGGTATTTATAACCACACCGTTCACAGGGAAGGCTGATGCAGCAGAGGGAGAAAGGCCATATACTCACTGCATCCTCCATGATTCAGGTAGAGAAGTCCTTCTGGTTATTTGAACACTGTCCTAAGTGGGTGAACCTATTCCCTTTGATTCTTTTTTAAAAAATTTATTTATTTTTATTATTATTTATACATTCAATTGCTATACATCATTTAGATTGCAAAGAGACTTTACCGAGCATGATGTACACCTCAGTCCAGCCCAGTTGAGAATACTATACACATCATCAACAGATAATAAACCATATCTGTGTCCCACAAATGTCTTACCTCTCTATTTTCCCCCAAATTTCCTATCCTACACTCTTCCCCTCCCACACTCTCCTTACACTTTGTCTCTAGTGTCCCTAACAATTTTCAATGTTTTTATGTCCTCCAGTCTTTCAGTCTCTGCCATAGTGTGGACAGTCAGTATATCTTAAGTGGAGACACACAATGTCTCTTTTTCATAACCTGACTTGCTTCATTCAGCAACAAATCTTCCCTATTCATCCACTTGCTATCAAATTCCAGGACCTTGTTGTTTTTTATGGCTGAATAGTATTCCATGGAGTATATGTGCCACAGTTTTTCAATCCATTCATCTGTTTGTGAACATTTGGGTTGGTTCTATTTCTTAGCAATGGTGAATAATTCCACAATAAATATAGTTGTGCAAGTGCTTTTACGACTGAGAATTTTCCTGTCCTATGGGTAGATACTGAGGAGTGGAATTGCTGGATCATATGGTAGTTCTATTTGAAGGTCTTTGAGGAATCTCTGTATTGTTCTCCACAGTGGCAGGACCAATTTACAGTCCCACCAGCAGTGTACGAGAGTTCTCCTTTCACCACAACCCTGCCAGAATTTATTATTATTATTATTTTTAATCTTAGTCATTCTGACTGGGGTTAGGTGATATCTCATTGTGGTTTTGATCTGCATCTCCCTTATGATGAGTGATGCTGAGCATTTTTTTCATATGCTTTTTAGCTGTTCGTATGTCTTAGAGAGTTGTTTATTGAACTAATTCTCCCATCTTTTAATTGAGTTAATCATTTTCTTCTGAGTAAGCCGCTTGAGTTCCCTGTGTATTCTGGTTATCAGACCCTTATCTGAGGCACAGTTAACAAATATTCTCTCCCATTCTGAGAGTTGTCGATTCACACTAATTACTGTGTCCTTTGCTGTGCATAAAATTCTTAATCTGATGTAATCCCACCTGTCTATTTTGGGGGTTATTGCCTATGCTTTTGGGGTCTTGTTTAAGAAATCTTTGCTTACTCCAATGTCTCCCAGAGTTTCTCCAGTATTTTCCACCAGAAGTTTTATAGTTTGTGATCTTAGATTTAGATCTTTGAATTTATTTTTGTTACTGCTGACAGATAGGGGTTCAGATTCATCTTTGTGCAGGTGGATACCCAGTTTTTCCAGCACCATTTGCTAAAAAGGTTTTCCTTTTACCAGTGGATTGACTGGTACCCTTTGTCAAAGATCGCTGGCTGTGCATTTGGGGGTTTATTTCTGGGGTCTCTACTCTGTTCCATTGGTCCTCATGTCTGTTTTTGTACCAACACTATGATGTTTTGACTATCACAGCTTTGTAATATATTTTGTGGTCAGCAAGTGAGATGCCACCCACTCCACTCTTCTTGCACAGGATACCTTTGGCAATACAGGGTCTTTTATGATTTGAAACAAATTCTATTAATGTCTTTTCTAGATCTGTGAAGAATGTCTCTTGTAATTTTATAGGGATTGGATTAAATATGTAGATTAATTTGGGTAGGATAGCCATTTTGATTATATTAATTGGCCAATCCAGGAACATGGAATGTCTTTCCATTTTTTTTGTGTCCTTTTCGATTTCCTTTTCAAGGTTTTCATAGTTTTCCTTATAGTGGTCTTTGACTTTCTTGGTTAGTTTTATTCCTAGGTGTCTTATACTTCTTGTGGCTATAGTAAGTGGGATTACTTTCTTCAATTCTGTCTCTGTCTGCTTGTTGTTTATATATAGAAATGCTGTAGAATTTTGTAAGTTAATTTCATTCCTGCCTCTTTACTGTATACACTTATTACTTTGAGAAGTTTTTTTGTGGGTATTATTGAGCCTTTCATGTATACAATCATTTCATCTGCAGAAGAGAATTTCAATTTTTTTTTTTCCTATTAGAATTCCTTTCATTTCATTCTCTGGTTTGGATCACATTGATTAGGACTTCCAGTACTATATTGAATAGGAGCAGAGAAAGTGGGCAGGCTTGTCTCATACCAGTTTTTAGTAGAAAATCTTTCAGTTTTTCCCCATTCAGTATGATGTTAGCTACAGGTTTTTCATAGGTGTCTTTTATTATGCTGAGAAATGAGCCATCTATCCCGATTTTACTGAGAGTCTTCATCATAAAGGAATGTTGTATTTTGTCAAGTGTTTTTTCTGTACTGAAATTGTTTTTCATTTAACACTTTGAATATATTTCCCCATTCTTTCCTTGTTTGCATTGTATCCAACAAAAGGTCTGGTATTAGCCTGATGGGATAGACTTTATAGGTGATTTTATGTTTCTCTCTTGCCAGTCTTAGTATCTTGTCTTTGTCTGTGGTTTTGGCCAATCTAGCTATGATGTGCTATGCAGAAGATTTTCTTGGATTGATTCTATTTGGGGTTCTTGGTATTTCTTTGATCTGAGTGTTTGAGTGCCTCTCCAGACTTGGAAAGTTTTCTGCCAGGATTTTGTGAAATAGATTATCAATGCCCTTATTAGTTTCTTCACATTCTGGGAAACCAATTATTCAGATATTTGGACATTTCATAGTATCTATTATTTCTTGTATATTATCCTCAGTTTTCTTGATTGTTTTCTCAGTACTTTTGATAATGTTTCCTAGGTCAGAGGTTTTGTCTTCTACTTCCGAGATTGATCTTCTGCATGGTCTAACCTGCTTTTACTATTTTTAAGGGAGGTTTTAATTTCCTGTATTACAGTCTTCATATCTAACAATTCTATTTAATTCTTTTTTATGGTGTTCAATTCTTCTTGCATATCGTCAAAGGGCTTCCTCATCTCTTTGAGCTCAATGTCTCTTTTCTATTGCATCTTGTAGAGTTTTGTTACCATAAATATTCTAAATTCTTTTTCTGACATTCCAGTAATAACTTCTAATATTTTTCCTACATGGAGATGAGTTACAGTGTTCCTCTGCTGGAGATGTATTAATTGGTTCTCTCATCCTTGAGGCTCTTCTCTGATTTTTAGTCATTTGGTAATGTATTCACTTTTGGCTAATTTGTTGGAGAAGGATTCTGTAACTGTGAGCTCGTCTGTTTCCCTTACTGTGAAATAATTCAGTGGTATTTTCTCCCTTCTACTGTATCCTACAGTGTGAGAATCACAGGAGGAGTTTTGAAATTGGATTTATGCAGGGTAATTACACTCTTTTTGCAACCACTACCATGAAATGCAAAGAATTCTCTAAAACTAAGAATGTTCAGATGTTTAGCTACTATGCACCTAGTCTTCTCTAGACAGTGGGAAAGAGCTGAGAAGTAAAACAGGAAAGTAAGGTAAAAGAAAAAGAAAGTAGAAAACAGAAATTAGAAGAAAAACCAAAGCAAAAAGAAGGAAAGAACTGGAATAAAAAGAGGAGAAACACACACACACACACACACAAATGACGTCACAGAAAATAATATTGAGTTAAAAATAGAAAACCATGTGGTGCACTTAAGGGACAGCAGAGGCAGAGATGGAGATGCCTGGGCACTTTCTGTCCTAGGTGAGGGAAGATGAAACAAATTATCAAGAGAAAGGCACAAATGGGGCAGAAAGCTGTTTTTTTAAAAAGAGAGAAAAAAGAAGGGACAGAGAAGAACAAGAGGGAGAGAGACACTTTGCCTACCTGACTAGCACTGGGGTTTGGAAAGGGGGGGGTCCCTGGCTGGGGTCTTCACAGCAGTCAAGCTAAACCCAGAAGGGACATCAGAGGCAGAGATGGAGTTGCCTGAATGCTTTCTGTCCTGTCTAGCAGTGGGATCTGGATGGGGGAGCCCTGGCTGGGATCAGGGGGGTGCTTCACAGCCATGAATCTGAACCCAGAAGGGATATCAGCGGCAGAGATTGAGATGCCTAGCACTGGGGTCTGGAAGGAAGGGCCCTGGTGGGGGGTTCACAGCTGTGAAACTGAACCCAGAAGGGACATCAGAGGCAGAACCCTTTGACTCTTGATATATGCAATAAAATTTATTTTGATAAACTGTAATTTAAGTATCTTGCTATGATCTGTGAATTTTTTATGTGACCTATGAGATAGTCTGTCTTGTAATGTACTTGGAGGCCACTATTTCAAGATAATTTCCCACATGACAGGTGGATTGCATTAATGATCGTGATCGTTCACTCCTCCCTATATGCACATCTTTACTATATAACTTTCCAGCTCATCTCATTAAAGGACAAAATGTATTTTTGTGGCCTTCAAAAATGATCTTAGCCATGTTGTGTGCTTTTCCTAATGGTATTTTTGAAGACGTGATGCTAGTAGAAGCTTAACAGAATGCTCATCTACTTATGCATGCCCTCCCGTACCTCTTCTATCTCTATGAGAAGGATGTGTTCCAAGTTTGTCCACTGTTCCTAGCCTGAAGACAAAAAAATTCAGAGAATGGAGCCATTCCAGGCCAAACCCAGTCTAGGTCAGCTTGCTACAACTGTCTAGACAAACCCAGCTTAGATTAGCTATCTATCAACTAATAGTTCTCCTATCCTTTGCGTAGATACCCAGGGGCGAAATTGATGGATCATATAGTAATTTTATTTTAGGTCTTTGAGGAACCTCTATATTGTTCTCTACATTGGCTAGACTAATTTACATTCCCTCCAACAGTGTAGGAGAGTTCCCTTTTCTCCACCCACAGCCTCACCAAAACTTATTCTTTATTTTTTTTAACATTAGCCATTTTGACTGGGATTAGGTGGTATCTTATTGTGGTTTTGATTTGCATCTCTCTTATGATAAGTGATGTTGAACATTTTTCCATATGCTTTTTGGCTATTCATATGTCTTCTTTAGAGAGTTGTTTGTTTAGCTCATTCACCCATCTTTTAATTGGGCATTATTTACAATTGCTAAGACATGGAACCAACCCAAATGTCCACAAATAGATGAGTAGATTGAAAAAATGTAGCACATGTACACTACAGAATACTATTCAGCCACACACACAAAAAAAATGAGATCCTGGCATTTGATAGAAAGTGGACAAATAAGGAAAATTTACTGCTAAGCAAAGCAAGCCAGACAATGAAAGAGAGGCATTGTATGTCCCCCATTCAATGTATATTGAATGTCAGCACTCTATTTCAGAAACTGAAAAATTGAAAGGTATAAAAGAGCAGAGAGCAATGGTGATACCTGAGATAAGCAGGAAGAGGGTGGGAAATGAGGGAAGGTGAGAGGAAGGGAGTCAAGGGGAAAAAGAAAGAAGCTAAACATTTAAGGGACACAAAAATGGGAAATAATCTGTTGATGATAATGTATATGGCAATATCTTTAACTGAACCAATATACAGTGTATTCATGATGGAAAATTTCATTTGATATGCTAGAATGGTACACAGTGATTGAATGTAATAAATTTAATAAATAATAAAATAAAATATTTTTAAAAGGATAAAAAAATAAATCTCAAAGTGGAAAAAAAATGCCACAAAGCTCTCCTACTGTGTTTTAGTGGCCTTCTCTCTTCTTAAGCATTCACTTGGTTGCTATAAACCTTTCATTCTTAGTTTTATCTTGACTGCTATTCCCAGGTTTTTCCATGATTCTTGGGATGGTCTGGGTGCCAGATTTCCTTACTCCACCTATATTACTATTAGCCATCTCATGCTTCCATAACAAAGTACCGTAGACTGGGTGGCTTAAACAACAAAAATTAATTATCTCATAGTTCTAGAGGTTAGTATCCCAAGATCAAGGTGATGTTAGGATTAGTTTCTGGTGAGCCCTGATTTATATATGACCATCTTCTCAGAGTGTCCTCATAATGACTCTTCTGTGTGTGTGTCTGTGTTCAGAGATCTCTGTTATCTTTTTTTCTTGCTTTAAAGATACTAGTCCTATTGGATTAAGGCTCCACCCTTATGGTCTTATTTAATTTTAATTAACTCTTTAAGACCCTGTCTTTAAGTATAGTCACATTAGGGGTCGGGACTTCAAGAAAAGAATGGGGGGCTAGGAATTGAGTTCATGTAAAGCTAGTTGTAAGGAAGTTTGGGAGAGTTAGCATTGATTTTTTTATCTTCTATATTGGGACTCTACAGAGGAGACGGGAGAAGAGAAAGGTTTGGGAATAGTCAATAATCAATGCCTGCCATGCTGGTACTTAACAAGAATGAAGTATTCTGGGGAAACATGGAGTGCAGACAAAATGAGGGTAGCTCATTTTGACTCTAGGTTTGCATTGCTTATAGTGCCTCTTCAATTTCAGCTGTTTTTATCAATGATAGTAATTTTGTACAGTCACCTGAGAGTTATTCTTCGTTAGGTCATATTGCTAGATGTTTTATGAGAATTTTGGGATTTATAGTCACACATATATCATAATTCCATGGTCACGTTGCCATTTTTGATGGGCATGTTTCATTTTTTAAAATACAATCAGTACATTTTTTTGGAGAAGTTTTTTTGTTTGTTTGTTTGTTTGTTTGTTTGTTTTGCTATAGGGCACGTGCGCTCACCAGAAAGGCAGAGAGACAGAGAGATAGAAATCAAGAAACCACTCCCCAGGGGGGATGGCCATGCCACAATCTCCTCTCCTCCATTCTCCTCGGGATCTTGGGCATGCACGTACACGTGCCTGGCATGAGTTTAAGCCACTGAGTCTGGGACTCAAACTGCAGTCGGCTAAATGGGAGTCTAGTGACATAGCCATTATGCCAACTGCTGGTCCTGGTACTTTTTTTTTTTTTTTGATATAAGATTTTGCCTTAGGAAGTGTGTGCTTGCTGGAGGGAGGGAGAGAGAGAGAGAGGAAGACAGAGACAGTGAGAGGGACAGTTAAAAATTAACTCCCAGGTGTGATTGCCATCTCAGAGGTATAGCCACTCCACAATCCCTTCTCCTCCATCCTCCTCCTGGAATCTCAAGGCATACACGCACATGCGACCAGTGTGAGTTACAAACCACATGGTCTGGAACTTGAACTGCAGTCCGCCATGTGGCAGTCTAGTGACGTAACTGCTGCATCATCTGCTGGACCCACAATCAGTACTTTTAAAACTAAATCAAACTGAAAGTATTGATACTTATCCAATTATATATACATAGTTAAAGACATTTACATTTCAAAACAAATGAAATTTAAAATGTTATTCATGATCTTTTTTAAAAAAAATTTGGTTTCATTTCCCCCAAAATGTTTGCCTTGTTAAAAATTGTTAATCTATTGAGCCCAGGGAAACATAACAAGGAAGATGAGTACAGTCCCTAGCTTATATACAAGTTTGATTAGAGTCTGAAAATCTTCACTTTTGGACCAGCAGGTGGCGTGGTGGTTAAGGGTGCTGGATTCCCACATGGTCAATCGTGGTTCGAAGTCCTGAATCTGGTGGCTTGCCTTCTTGCTCTCTCTCTCTCTCTCTCATGCATGTGAAAAATTAATAATTAATAATATAAAATAAATTTTCCTTATAAAGAAAAAAGAAAACTTCACTTCCTTGAACTAAAAGCAATATTCACACTTTATACCTGAGTTTCAAGTTTAGTGTGTGCAGATGTTTTCTCATATCCAGGAAAAAGTGAAACCCTGTGATTCATTTTAAGTCTTGCTGATTGAGTTTCTTAGAATTCTTTAACTACTGTGATACTCAATTTCAGAAAATGATTCCATAAATCTAACAAATGATCACAAGTTAATAATATCACTGCATTAAAATAAAATAAATGTTCATTATCTCCTTTTTCTAAAACACAAAGTCCAGGACCAGCAGATGGCATAATGATTATATTGCTAGATTTCCACATAGTTGACCAGATTCTGCATCTTAAAACTCACGCCTGGTACATGTGCATGTGTGCCCAAAATCCTTGGAGGAGAATGAAGGAGAAGGGATTGTGGCATGGCCATTCCCCCTGGGAGGTGATTTTTTGCTTTCTGTCTCTCTGTCTCTCTTTGTCTCTCTGGCAAGGGCATACACTCTATAGCAAAAACTCTCTCTTAAAAAAAAAATGACACTTAGTCCATAGATAGCAAAGTTTGAAAGTGCAGGCATGGGAAAATGCTAGTTCTTTTCTTGTACGTTTTTTTTTTCAAATGGGAACTTGTTTATTATTATTTATTGCCAGAGGGTGAATACACTTGCCAGAAACAGACAGACAGAAACAGAAAGCACCCCAATGGGGCATGATCACACCTCAACCCCTTTTCCTCCATTTCTCTTTCTCATCAGAATTTTAGGCATGCGGGACCAGCAGTTAGCGTAATGGTTATGTCACTGGACTCCCACATAGTTGACCGCGGTTCGCATCCCGGACCCGGTGGCTTAAAACTCACGCTGGGTGCATGTGTGTGCGTGCCCAAGATCCTGAGAGGAGAATGAAGGAGAAGGGATTGCGGCATGGCCAGCCTCCCTGAGGGGTAATTTCTCACTTTCTATCTCTCTTTCTCTCTCTGTCTGTCTGGCGAGCACACACGCCCTATAACGAAAACCTCTCCAAAAAAAAAAAAGAAAGAAAGAAAAAAAGAATTTTAGGCATGTACACATATGCATCTGGCATGTTTTTTAAACTACTGGGGCCAGGAATTCGAACTGTGGTTGGCCACGTGGGATCTAGCAGCCAAATATAGAGCTCAAGCACTACACTGTGGAGCCAGCCCCACATTCTGATTCCTAATTCACCTCATCCACATTGGCTGACTTGTCTTGCTAAATTGAATGATTGTTGCAGTAAAAGGTGGGCACAACAACTTTCTCCTTTGAATCTGAATAAACCATTGAAACATATTTAACTTCTATTGCATGTGATCTAGATGTGGTAAATGAACTCTGCTTTTCTGCATATAATCAAGTTCTCTAAAGTTTGGCAGTCTGCCTCCCTTTAATACCCAAATCACTACAATTCAGACTCCAAAAAATACCTGGAATACCAGTGTCTTTGCCAAGGCTTTCCAGGGATTTTCAGACTGTTGATATTCTCCTAGTTGTCTCCTGTTATTCTTCTGGGTCACCTCTGGCCATCTCATCATGACTCCTCCCTGCTGCCTCAGGTCTCTAGTCTCCATTCACCCCATGTTCAGCTTCTGTCTTATCCTCCAAGATGACAATTCATTCAAGCCCAGTTCTGTGTTGTGCTTGTTACCTTTACTTAAGACATAAAAACAACACAAAGGAATTCTAATACAGGAATCATTGTTTATCTCTGTTCTCCAACATTGTCACCATGAACAGGAATATATCTTCTTAGCTATATCCTATTTTGAGCCAGACATTTCATCCTCTTCTGGGACCTATTCCTCATCTCTATGAAAACCACTTATATCCCAGTAACATTCTCTGCCACAATCTCCGGTGCAAGCCTCAAGTCAGGTAATGCTGTAAATGTCTCTACATAAAAATGTCACCCTTTCATTTTACTGTGCTGAACAGCTTAGTTCTTCTCTGACTTGATCTCTAGCCCCTAGACCAGGAAGTGCCTTTTAATTACCCTCAAACCCATTAAAGTGTCTTCCCTGACCAAACAGTTACATCTCCCCAAAACCTCTGCTCCTAATTCCCAGAGCAATGTGCACACACTGAAGAGAAATGGTATTATATCCAAATAGTTTTAAACCTCCAGAAGAGTTGCAAAGATATTGCAAAGAAATTCAGTGTGCTTACAATCCAGATTTACCAAATATTAGTATTTTGTCACATTTGTATGATGATTCTCTGAGTATTTTTATTTTTCTGAATCACTTGAGAATGTTTTCTGTATTTACTCAAATACTTCAGTGTGTATTTCCTAAGACAAAGGCCATCTGCAGTAATTTGACAAACCAGCATCATGTGCCTTCTGGAATGAAGAAAAAAATGTTACCAAAAAGAACATTATTGGGATAATGGATAAACTTTGAATATGAACTATAGATTAGGTCCTAGTATTGTATCCATGTTATATCCTTATTTTCACAATTATACTATGGCTATGTATGTTAATGGATTTTTGCAGGTGGATACACAAAACATCTTAAATTTCTCGCTAGTAGGCAGTCAGATGTTATTAGTTTGTTAGGTTAAACATTATGTACTGAAAGAGTATCAAGGGAGCTAGACCTCAGGGTCTGAATATACCTTTTCTCTTAGAAAGAGTTCTGGGCCAGCAGGCACTGTGGTGAAGGCAACTGGATCCCAAGAGAGTGGAAGAGAAGTGATTTCAATGTGGTCACCTCCTGGAGGGTGCTTTTTCTTTCTGTCTGCCTCTCTGTCTCTATAGTGAGCACACACACCCCATAGTAAAACTCAAAAATAAGTAAATAAATAAATAAAAGAATCCTATTAAAATGTCAGCATTCCTAAGAAATCTAGCCCTTGAAGCTCTCATGTGGTTAGCAGAGAAGCTACTGGTTTGCATCTTCACAAGGCTCAAGACCTTTGCCAACTGCCCCAGATTGGCCTTTGATTGCTCTGACACATTATGAGGCAAGGAAAGTGATGTTAAGAGTCATAGAGACAGAGTTTTCCTCCTTTAGATATACCTGAAATATGATGAAATTGGTTGTAGTAACCTGACACCTGTTGCTAAGAAACTTCTTCAGACTTTTTGGACTGAGCAGATTCTGCACACATCTAGGTTATCAGAAGACTAGAAACTAGGAACTATTCTGATCAGTTC
>NW_006159727.1:3564065-3569607 GCF_000334495.1 Tupaia belangeri chinensis | reverse complement strand
AAAGAGTCATATTACATACTGCACATTGAGAGCAGGATGGCAGAGTTTAAGTTTGAGATGTCAGTTGAGGCTCATGAAATAATTTTCTTATTTACAAGACTTTATAGGACATTTTGGTGGCTCAAACAAGCAGAGATACATCAAACTGCCCAGACTCAAATCCCAGTTCTGGCATCAAATAGCAACCCAACCCTACACAAATAAATGACAAATAAATGATCTCCCTGGACTTGTATCTGTCATCTATAAAAGGATGTATTAGCTTCCTATTGCTGCTGTAACAAATTACTACAAACTGATTGACTCAAAACAACACAACCTGTATTTTTTTTTTTTTTTTTTTTTTTTTTTTTTTTTTTTTTTTTTTTTTTTTTTTTTTTTTTTTTTTTTTTTTTTTTTTTTTTACAGTTCTGGAAGTCAGAGATATGGAATCTGGTTTACTGGACTAAAATCAAGGTCGATGGGTCTACATTTCTACTGAAGGTCTCTTTTTTTTTTTTTTGAGAGGTTTTTCTCTCTAGGGCGCATGCGCTCGCCAGACAGACAGAGACAGAAAGACAGAAAGCGAGAAATCATCCCCCAGGGAGGATGGCCACGCCACAATCCCTTCTCCTCCATTCTCCTCTTCGGATCTTGGGCACGCACGCACACACGCCTGGCATGAGTTTTAAGCCACCGGGTCCGGGACTCGAACCGCGGTCGACTACGTGGGAGTCCAGCGACATAGCCATTACGCTTACTGCTGGTCCCCCTGAAGGCCTCTAAAAAAGAATCCCTTTTCTTGCCATTTGCAGATTCTAGAGCTGCATTCCTTGGCTCAAGATGCTTTCCTCCATCTTCCAAGCCAGCAACATAGCTTCTTCTCTCCTCTTTGACCTTTGTTTCTACTCTCACATCCTCTTTCTCTGACTCATAGCCTCCTGCCTCCCTCTAATAAGGGCCCATGTGATTACATTGGGCCCACTCAAATAAACTCCCCCACGAGGGATCTTTAACTTAATCATATGTGCATAGCTCCTTTAACCGCTGAGGACTTCTGTCTGACTGTTTATTTCCTGTTTCCAAAATTCTTTCCAGAGGGCCTGGAGGGAGTCACACCCACAAACATTAATAGACCATTTTGACCCATTGGTAACAGGACTCTTCCCACGTCTTATCCCTGGTAGACTATCTTTGTGATATATATTAAGCCTCCTTATCTACTATCTTTGTGATAGATATTAAGCCTCCTTATCTCTGTTAAAATACATTCCTTTCTGATTTAAACAGCCTTTTTTTTTTCCCAATCAGCAACCTAAAAACTGTAAAGCCCACCTATAACCTACAAGCCCTACCTTCCCCCTCCACACACACACACATACACTTCCACAAGTTTCACAAGTCCCGCCTTTTGGGGCCAGACTAATAAAAAATATCTTTTCTAAATTTTAAACTCTCGCTCTCAAAATCAAATAAAAGAAAACCCTGTACCTGATCACCCCAAGAAAGGCATGTTTTGCCTCTTCCCTGAGCCTAGATCACTCAAATTCATACTTAGAAATAAACTGCATTATTATTTTTGCAGAGTTGATTGTTTCTGCCAACAATAATGACAGCCACAAAGGGACCAGAGACAACTACAGATCTTCTGAGGGATCACTTAGAACCCAGTGTCTGGTACCAACAGAGTGGGCCATTTGTGCTCTCTCTGGCTCTGAGCATCTCTGCAGGGGAGATTCAGATTCAATAAGTATGAATTATTATTTTTGCAAAGTTGGTTATTTCCAACGATGCCATATAAGGGAACATAGTCCCAAGTTCCAGGGATTAGTACCTAGACATCTTTGAAGGGACCAATATTGACCCTACTACAAATGGATATTGTGATTTTACATAACTTATGGGATGGTTGTGAAAAGTAAATGAGACAAAGCACATAAGGCATGTGGCAGGTATAAAATGCTTTATAAATTTAGCTGTTGATGGTGAAACCGAGCAAAGACCCCCTAATGTATTTTCTAGGGTTCCTGAAATATAAAGTCCATTTGCATTGTAATGGCCCAGAGTAAGGAGTAAGTCTTCAGACTTCGGTTATGATAATGACCAACATGGACCATGAGTGAGGGCCATTTGACCTCTAAAACTCTCACTTACAGGAAAGAGAAGGTTTTCATTTCAACGTGTAAGATGTTTTGTAGGCTGGAAACTGCTGATTGTGAGCTCAGAGACTCCAGGCTGAATGGTTCCAGACACCTGAAGAGGAATATGATTATCTAAGGCCTCACCAATCAAGAATGCCCATGAGATGATCACTCCCTCTTGAACCAATCACTGAACTGATCATGCACCTAGGACCTCTGCCCCTAATTTTGCCCTTAAAAACACATGTGGAGAACATCTCGGGGAGACTGGGTCTTTTTAGCATGAGCTGCCCGCTCTCCTTGCTTTGCGCTTTGCAATAAAGCTGTACTTTCCTTCATCACACCATGTGCCTATGGCTTGGTTCATAGTGCTTGGGCAAGCAATCCTGATTTGAGTTTGGTAACAATGGGACCAGCAGGTGGCATGTGGTTAAGGGCTCTGGACTTCCACATGGCTGACCATGGTTCAGGTTCCAGACCTGGTGGCTTGCTTTCTCACTTCCCCCACCCCCCTCTCTCTCACTCTGTCACTCATCAAAGTAAAAAAATAAGTAAGTAAATAAATAACGTTAAATTTAAAAAAAAACCCTCTTTTTAAAAATGTTAGCTGTTGATAATAAGACCAAGATAAGGCTGCGAAAATAGATTTTTTTCAATACAAAAACAAAAACAAAAATTTACTGTAAGAGGCATACTGAAAAGTTTTAAATCCAAATAAAAGATTAGAGAGATTTCCTCATTTTCATTTTCTTCCTTATTTTGATGAATGAATGTATATAAGTCACATTTAATATAAAGAGTTAAACTATAAATCTTCATCACTAGACATTTTCATTGTCTGCTAAGTGAAATGCCACTTAAAACTATGTTCTTGGGACCAACTAGTGGTGTGGTGGTTAAGGCAGCTGAATCCTACATTGTCAACTGCGCGGTTCAGATCTCGGATCTGGCAGCTTAAAAAACATATCAAACACATGTGCATGTGTGCCCCAAATCCTGAGAAGAATGGAAGAAAAGAGATTGCCATGTTGCCATTTCCCCCAAGGAGTGAATTTTCATTTTTTCTCTTTTTTTTCCTCTCTCTCTCTGTATATCTCTCTCTGGTGAACACACATGCCCTATAGCAAAAGCTAAAATAAGAACAAGGGACCAGCAGTTGGCGTAATGGCTGTGTTGCTGGACTCCCATGTAGTTGACAGTGGTTTGAGGCCCAGACCTGGTGGCTTAAACTCATGCCAGCCGTGTGTGTGTGTGTGTGCGCGTACCCAAGATCCCGAGAGGAGAATGGAGGAGAAAGGATTGCTGCATGGCAATCCCCTCCCCCCCCCGCCCCCGGGGGTGATTTCTCACTTTCTGTCTCTCTGTCTTTCTGGCAAGTGCACATGCCCTATAGCAAAAACCTCTCCAAAAAAGGGGGGGAGGGAAAAAAAACAAGAATAACAAAAACCATGTTCTTAATGCTTCTAATCACCCAGAGAAGTAAATTACTCCTTCATCTCTGAATATTTCTTTTACTTTGTTACTATCTTCCTCAAATAGGAGATAGAACATTTGGGTCCTTTTCCAGGAGCCTTATCCAACTTTCATTAATCTGTATGATTCTGGTTATGGAATCATTACACCATGCTTTAGTGAGAACCTTTCTTGATATGAGGTGTAGAAATCCAACTCAAACTGCTTGTTTTCTTTATTAAAAAAAAGAAATGGGAAGTGGTAGGGATATGAATTTATATATTATGTAACTGAGTTAAATACTATGACGTGTTCCAACAACAAGGTCCAGCTTTCAGAATGAAGGATTTACTCCCCTGCCGTCATCACCTACAGGGATTATCTCGGTGAAGGGCACCATCTTATTCAAGGTCACTCAGGGTCTTCCCAGCTTTAGATCACCTCATGAGATTGCTGCCACTTTCTTGTAACTACAAAACAATTCAACTTCTACTTCTGCCCATCTTGCTTTCTTTCCTTCCCTTCCACAGGTATCTACCTCCAAGAACACGCCCTAATAAAACTGCACACTGATCTCCATCTCAGAGTCTACTTCCCAGGAAATTCAGTGTGCAAGAATAACTAAGATGTCTAAGGGTTTCAGGCAGATCAGATCAAGAATTCAAAAATTATCATTTGTCCCCAAATCTCCCCATCCTCCCCCAGCTGCTGATTCTGATTTTGTGTTGACATAATGCATATGCAGCTTTTTAGCACAAGGTAGTAGAAATGGCCTATGGCAGCACTAGGCATACATTATTTGTGAAGAGAGGACAGTTTAACATTCTCTCCTCTAGAATACCTAACAACTTCCTCCAATGCAGAAAAAAGATGATTGGCCTTGTTTGGATCAAGTGCTCACTACTGAGACAACCACTGTGTCCAGGGGGATGAAGTTTTCTCATTAACCATCCTTAGGTAATAACTCATAGGAGCATGTAGAATGGGAGAACAACAGTTCTAGAATAATAAACAGGATGCACTAAAAGGAAAAGAAATCCGTGTTTCATCAGAACCAGGAATAAAACTCATCAGGAATGTTGGTGTAATAGTACATCTCTTTTTCCTCAGCAATTTCATTTATCCTTTTTAGAATAATTAGGAAACTAATTTTTAATTTGAGCTCTCAAGAAGGAAACTAACTTTGGATGCAAAGTTAAAGAATTTCCTGGAGACTTGAGTCTGCTTCTCTTTCTTGTTTTTCTCAGCCAGAGATGTCTGGGATTTTAATCACAAGTCTGAAGGTTTTGGCCATTACTACCTCATGGAGTGGGTGAATACAGCATTATGTTCACCACAGTTTAGTTTGACACTAACAGCTTAATAGACAGTGGAACTCAAAGTGACTGGGAGAAGATAAGCTGGGGGCTAACGCATAGAGGTTCAGTTTTCTTCATTCTCCATGTCGTCAATGCCAGTCAGCAACCACCTGTTGCTCTTCTATCAAACTTCCTGTCTTTGTTAGAGCAGTGAACATTGCATTTTACTTGAACAATGATCTCAGAAGAAAAGTTACTTTCCATAAGAAAAGAATTTTACTCTTCTTTACATCTGATCTCTTCTTCTCCAGCTGTGAAACTGATTGAAGCTCTTAAAGCTCTCAATAAATGGCTGCTTATTCTCCCATGATTACTTTTATAAAGGGATGGGGAGCAATTGAAGGGAATGGTTGATTACCCTTGGAAAATATTCTTCCTTTTACTTAAATGTTCTTCTCTACTTGTGAAAGGAAGGAAGGGGAGTGTGGGAAAATATTCAAGAAATAGGTTGATATGAAACAAGGAACATTATTTCCTAGTGTATGAATATTCATGGTCTCCTTTTCATTTTCTTCCAGCAGAGCACAGGCTTCGGGAAGTAGATGAAAAAAATGTGGGAAAAACTCGATGCTTTAGATAGGACAAGGGAAGGTGAGCCATTAGATAGGGAAA
>NW_006159727.1:3561226-3564051 GCF_000334495.1 Tupaia belangeri chinensis | reverse complement strand
GAAGTACAGAGATTTCAATAAGTTTCAGAGAGTTCAATGGAGGAGCAATCATCCCTATGGAGTTTGAGAGGGGCAGAGATGAGGAAAGAGAGAAAATTTTATTCTACTTTAGGTATATATAGTTTACTTCTTTAATTACTTGAGGAAATAAGTATAGATCTGAATTACTTTTTGTATCTGTCAAAGTACAGTCAGAAAAACAAAACCACCAAATTTCAACAAGGGGAATTTTATACCAGGAAATTGTTACAAGGATGATGGAACAGTGGAGAATCCCAACAGGGCATGATGCAGAGGCACCATAAACAACTACAGAAAGTGATTACCACCCTGAGTGGTAGAGGGAAACTGCAGAACTACAGAATGATAGTGGTGGTGGCCACAGAGGGAATGGGCTGACTTGTGGGATCTGGAGTCTAGGCAGAGATGCAGCCACTTCATGAACGCCACTTGAAGCAGAAAGCTAAGGGAAGAAACATTCTGGCTTCTCCCTTGCTTCCTATTTTCCACTTGAGCTGAATATTCCAGAAGCCAGAGGGCCAAAGATCTGGGCAAATACAATTCTCCCTGAAATTCATCAAAACAAAGAAAAAAATGAGAGATCTGAGAGCAAAAAGGCAAATAACTAGCACGTGGTTTGGTGGTTTGTATTTCTTTGAATTCATCTCTATGTGGAATGGAACCATGAGTTCAACTTCCCTTTTTGTGGGTTATACATGATCCAAGAACCAGGGAGAAGGTCAGAGTTGAGTACCTTTCCTTGAACATTAAGAAAAGAAAAACAATACCTCTTTACTAATTGTCATAATTCCTTAGACTGTCCCAAGTTGTTCACAGACAGCAACTGAAATGCTTCTTTTTTATTTTCTTCTCCCATTCCCCTCTTTTCCTCCAATTTATTTTCTTTTTCTTTTTCTTTTTTAATTTGCCAGGTGGCAACCTGCACTTTCAGGAAAAAGGGAGAGAGAGAGAGAGAGAGAGAGAGAGAGAGAGAGAGAGAGAGAAAGTAAGAAAACAGGAGTGGCAGATGGCGTAATGGTTACATCATTGGACTTCCATATAGTCAACTGTGGTTCATCTCCTAGACTCGGTGGCTTAAGACTCTTGCCAGGCACACGTGTGTGTACCCAAAATCCTGAGAGGAGAATGAAGGAGAAGGGTTTGTGGCATGGCCATCCCCGCTGGTGGGGCGATTTCTCTCTTTCTGTCTCTCTGTCTCTCTGGCAAGTGCATGCTCCCTATAGCAAAGATCTCTTAAAAAATGAAGAAGAAAGAAAGCACTCCATCACTGGGGCATGATTATACTGCAATACCTTCTCCTCCATCTCTCCCTTATTCTGGGATTTTGGACACATACACACACACTCACACACATGCCTTGCTTGTTTCTTAGCTGCTAGGTTTGAGACTTGAATCACACAGTCAGTCATGTGGAATCCAGCCATCTCAGCCACCATTCCACATGCCACCAGTTACGTTTTTCTTTTCTTTTCTTTGATTTTTTTCCTTTCTTTTTCTTTAGTTGTCTCTTTTCCTTTTCTCTCCTTCTCTCTTTCTTTTTTCCTTGCCCTTTCTTCAATGTCACTACTAGTGATAGTTGTTATACAATAACTCTTGTGCAATTAAGTTGACTTTAATCTTATACTGGGAGTACCATCCTACTCTCTTGCCTCTTTTATATCTTGAAAACTGGGTAGCTGGGGTGTAATGGTTAAGGTGCTGGACTCTCACATGGCTGACTATGGTTTGAGTTCCAGACCTGGCTTTCTCCCTTTCTCTCTCTCTCTCTCTCTCTCTCTCTGTGTGTGTGTATGTGTCTTTCTCTAGTGAGTGCATGTGCCCTGTAGTAAATTCAAAAATAATAATAATGATAATTAAAATTTAATAAATGATACTTAAAAAAAATGACTAGCAGCCAGGGGAGGAAATGCTACATCTAGCCTACCTTATCTGACATACCTTTGTTCTGAATCTGTTTACAAACTTACTACAGAGGATGTCATGTCTGCCTGTGAACACAGTACTTATCTGAACATTTTGGTATATTTGTTATATTTTTATTTTCTATAGTAATGTGAATGTATTTAAGGTGGAGTTGACAGAGTCGAAATATTTTCTAGTATCATTGTTGTAAGTATAGACTTAGGGGTCAAATTGCCTGGGTTTCAAATCCTACCTTCAGTGTTTCCTAGTTATATGACCTTGACCAAGTAAATTAATTGCTCTGGGCCTCATCTGTATATATAACCACATTAAAACCTACCGTATAGGGTAGGTTTATGAGACTCAAATTATGAGAATCAAATGAGTTGATGTATGTGCATATGTGTATGTATACATGAATATATTTATATATGTATGTTTGAACTCATATGCATATATGTACACACACACACATATATATGGCATATAAAATTGGCGCATAGAGTGCATCTCATAAATATCAGCAATCACTATTGTATCTAATTTTCTCAATATAGTTATAAATGCTGCTCCAGCCTGTCAAAAAATATTACATCCATTTCTTGTGTTTTACTCAGCACCAAGTTATATATGGCTAGTTGAATGACATAAAAATTGGTAGCGGTTAAATGATCAGTTCACTGTGTAAAATTCAAGCCATGAATTACACGGTTGCCTCTCAATTGTAAAAATTGGTTTAATTTTCCAATATGTGTAGTTGTGATGGATCATTACAGACCTTTTTTTCCTGTAGTTTTTATGGTTTAAAGATTGAAATTTTAAAACCAGCTTTTCAGTTGACCAACGATTAGCTAATTTCTGATAATAGAAAAGGAAACAGATTGCCCCAAGGCTGCTGTTTT
>NW_006159727.1:3545056-3560120 GCF_000334495.1 Tupaia belangeri chinensis | reverse complement strand
GAGAGAGAGAGAGAGAGAGAGAGAGAGAGAAAGTAAGAAAACAGGAGTGGCAGATGGCGTAATGGTTACATCATTGGACATCCATATAGTCAACTGTGGTTCATCTCCTAGACTCGGTGGCTTAAGACTCTTGCCAGGCACACGTGTGTGTACCCAAAATCCTGAGAGGAGAATGAAGGAGAAGGGTTTGTGGCATGGCCATCCCCGCTGGTGGGGCGATTTCTCTCTTTCTGTCTCTCTGTCTCTCTGGCAAGTGCATGCTCCCTATAGCAAAGATCTCTTAAAAAATGAAGAAGAAAGAAAGCACTCCATCACTGGGGCATGATTATACTGCAATACCTTCTCCTCCATCTCTCCCTTATTCTGGGATTTTGGACACATACACACACACTCACACACATGCCTTGCTTGTTTCTTAGCTGCTAGGTTTGAGACTTGAATCACACAGTCAGTCATGTGGAATCCAGCCATCTCAGCCACCATTCCACATGCCACCAGTTACGTTTTTCTTTTCTTTTCTTTGATTTTTTTCCTTTCTTTTTCTTTAGTTGTCTCTTTTCCTTTTCTCTCCTTCTCTCTTTCTTTTTTCCTTGCCCTTTCTTCAATGTCACTACTAGTGATAGTTGTTATACAATAACTCTTGTGCAATTAAGTTGACTTTAATCTTATACTGGGAGTACCATCCTACTCTCTTGCCTCTTTTATATCTTGAAAACTGGGTAGCTGGGGTGTAATGGTTAAGGTGCTGGACTCTCACATGGCTGACTATGGTTTGAGTTCCAGACCTGGCTTTCTCCCTTTCTCTCTCTCTCTCTCTCTCTCTCTCTGTGTGTGTGTATGTGTCTTTCTCTAGTGAGTGCATGTGCCCTGTAGTAAATTCAAAAATAATAATAATGATAATTAAAATTTAATAAATGATACTTAAAAAAAATGACTAGCAGCCAGGGGAGGAAATGCTACATCTAGCCTACCTTATCTGACATACCTTTGTTCTGAATCTGTTTACAAACTTACTACAGAGGATGTCATGTCTGCCTGTGAACACAGTACTTATCTGAACATTTTGGTATATTTGTTATATTTTTATTTTCTATAGTAATGTGAATGTATTTAAGGTGGAGTTGACAGAGTCGAAATATTTTCTAGTATCATTGTTGTAAGTATAGACTTAGGGGTCAAATTGCCTGGGTTTCAAATCCTACCTTCAGTGTTTCCTAGTTACATGACCTTGACCAAGTAAATTAATTGCTCTGGGCCTCATCTGTATATATAACCACATTAAAACCTACCGTATAGGGTAGGTTTATGAGACTCAAATTATGAGAATCAAATGAGTTGATGTATGTGCATATGTGTATGTATACATGAATATATTTATATATGTATGTTTGAACTCATATGCATATATGTACACACACACACATATATATGGCATATAAAATTGGCGCATAGAGTGCATCTCATAAATATCAGCAATCACTATTGTATCTAATTTTCTCAATATAGTTATAAATGCTGCTCCAGCCTGTCAAAAAATATTACATCCATTTCTTGTGTTTTACTCAGCACCAAGTTATATATGGCTAGTTGAATGACATAAAAATTGGTAGCGGTTAAATGATCAGTTCACTGTGTAAAATTCAAGCCATGAATTACACGGTTGCCTCTCAATTGTAAAAATTGGTTTAATTTTCCAATATGTGTAGTTGTGATGGATCATTACAGACCTTTTTTTCCTGTAGTTTTTATGGTTTAAAGATTGAAATTTTAAAACCAGCTTTTCAGTTGACCAACGATTAGCTAATTTCTGATAATAGAAAAGGAAACAGATTGCCCCAAGGCTGCTGTTTTCATTTCCTCATGAGAAGAAGAAGTATAACATAGAAGAAAGGCAGACACAATACATTGGCTTCTGTCACCATGGGGAACTGGGCTGTGAATGAAGGGCTCTCCATCTTTGTCGTTGTAAGTACCAATAAGAGGTAAATTATGAATTCTCTGACTTGTTTAAGTTCTCTTAGGAACTAAAACAGAATAAAGTCTTTTTTAGTTGTTTGAGAAATTACGTTGAAACTGATTTACTGTGTAACCATACACCTATCTATAGCAGCCTGAGTTCATTCTTCTAAATTCCTTAATGAAAAGAATGTTATTTGGTGGGCTCACTTCTTCTAGTTTATTTCTAAGTTCTAAGAGTATGAAATTAGCTAGCATTTTACAGAGGCAGTAGAAGACATTTCATGCAAATGATCCTTATTTTTAATGTTTGCTCACAGGCATTTTCTCTAAGTTTTATGTGTTTATACTCTGTAAACATGGCCAACTGAAATTTTATATCATTTTTCAAATAATATGTATAAGACTTAGTCATATATGGGAAATTGCCCCTTAGTTCAGTAATTACATCAAAAATAATTGAAGTTCTCAAATTTCTTTTTTAAAAACAAGTACCTTCTTTTCTGATGTCAAAACTTAAATTATTTGTAAGTTTTATAAAAATTCAAGAGAAGGGAACTGAAATAAGTTATCTAGAATCATATATATGTATGTGTGTGTATATATATATGTCACACGTATATAGTTATATGTTATGTGTGTATATATATATAGCAATATAATCTATCTAGAGAAAAAATTTTAAGTAAAGATGGAATGTTTTTCAAATCCACATATTGATTTATTTGCTTTTTAACATAAATATATGATCAACTATTCTCAAAGTGGTGAGCTCAGCAAAGTGATCATGAACAAACTGAATAGAAACGTGATTTCTAAATAGCCTTCCAAATAGCCAATAAAAGCATTATACAGATGTTTACAAGGACACTTTGCGATGTAAGGATGTTTAAAAGGACACTTTGCGATGTAACTTTTGTAAGAATTTATATAAAATATAATTGACTGTATTTTAGAGCTAGAAATAAATTGGTGGCACTAATAAAATAAAACAACAAGTATTATTAAAAACCTATTTTATAGCAAATCAACATTCTAATGCAATATAGAATTCTTCTAAGGATTTGAAGATGTGAACTTGATTTCTTACCACCAATTTTTAGTGCAGATTACTCCTTTGAAAAACACGTTCAAATTATACCTTTAGCTCCCACTACAATTTTCCCCAGGAAATGCCCTCCTTTTAAATTATACCCTTATATACTTAAAAGTGAAAACACAGCTTGGAAAGCCAGAGTAGAAAAGAATGACAAATTCAGGAAAGGGAGTCGTCGTTGCTTTAGCTTCTTCTTTGTACAGAGAGATTGTTCTCAAGCATCTAATAGACATACAATTACTTTGAAGCACAGTTGAGAAAAGATCACTGGGAAGCTGAAGGTAGACTGGGCAGTATCTCCACTTGATGAAGTCAGTGTTTGAGATGAAAGGAACAGTCGCTATCTAGAAAGCTCCCTTTGTCTTTCAATTCCATGCCCCTCACCCACCCCCTCACTCATGCTTAATATCCTCACCTACAAAAGTTAAGTAAAATTTACTAAGTAGAATAGAAGGCTTGGCATTTTAGCTGAAAAGATTCTCACTAGCTGGGGTGGGCTACTGTGTGGTGGAGGCAGGTGACTGGCTCCTGTGAGAAGAGAGCACAATGTCCTACTGCTGGGGGACAGCAATAGAAACATATCCTTCCCTTTTTGTTTTAGGAAGAGTTACCTGCTATCATCTACCTATTTAAGGTTAAGAGGAGGAAAAAGAAAGGAGAGGAGACAGACTGATAATAAATTGGTATACTAACCAAGCAGCTGAACAATCATGGGAACAACAGAGTGGAAAGGTTGATTACAGAAAAGTATAGTGACACTGTTTTAGGAAAGAACTGGTTCTAAGCTGGCTAAACCCAGCATTGTAACCACCTCAGGGAAGTCTTGGCCCTAATCTGAATCCAGTCTTGTGTGACATCTACATTTTGAAACAGAAAAACTTCACATAACTATTTCTGTTTGTGCAGCTGGCATGGCTGGGGATGAACGTCTTCCTCTTTATCCACTACTACAAGGTTTATGATGATGGCCCTCAGTTCTTTTATACTCGAAGACTTCTTGGGGTAAGTCTAAGTTTCATTACATGCTGTACTGGCTGGCTCACATTCCTAAGCAAATATTCTTGTCCATATTCCCTTTAACATTTTAAATAAATATTCTAAGACTAGCAGGCAGCATGGAGGTTACGGCCACTAAATGGCTACGTGGCTGACTGTGCAGTTTGAGTCTCAGACCTGGGGGCTTGAAAAAACACACCAGACACTTGCCTGTAAGCCCCAAATCCTGAGAGAAAAATGGAAGAGAAGGGATTGTAGCATGGACATCCCCCTTGGGAAGTGATTTTTCTCTCTCTCTATCTCTTTCTCTGGTGTATGCACATACTCTATAGCAAACTTTATATGTGTGTGTGTGTGTGTCTGTGTGTGTGTCTGTGTGTCTGTGTCTGTGTATTCAGACTAACCCAAATGAGACTGTCAGCTGCATTACATCAATTGCACCTACCTGAGCAAGAGTCTCTTAAGTCTTCCAGAGTAGGACAAAAAAAAAAAGTGTAACAGGACCAGCCATGGTAATGCAAGTGGAACTACATGAGGCTGGGACCACATGGGAGACTTGGGTCCAGTTCCTAGCCCAAGCTAAACAGGCTGAGTGTGGGAGTGCATGCCTGTAGTTCTAAATAACTTGACATCTTAGACAGGGAAAGCATGACATGGCAAGAGCCTGTCAAAAATACCCACGCTACCCCCCATCCTTTTCTCTTTCTAATAAAAAAGTGTCTGGTAGGGACCAGCAGTTGGCTTAATGGCTATGTCGCTGGACTCCCATGTAGCCGACCGTGGTTTGAGTTCTGGACCAGGTGGCTTAAACTCACACCGGGCGCGTGTGCATGCGTGCCCAAGATCCCGAGAGGAGAAGGAGGAGAAAAGATTGTGGTGTGGCCATCCCCCCTGGGGGTGATGGGGTGATTTCTCATTTTCTGTCTCTCTGTCTCTCTCTGTCTTTCTGTAGAGCACACACACCCTATAGCAAAAACCTCCCCCACCCCGCAAAAAAAAAGTCTGGTAAAGGGTCCCAAATAGCATTCCTCTTCTCTTAAGAACAATATGCTGCTATTTAGCCTAAAGGAGAACTATAATACTGATTCTGGGATGGAAGGCCAGTTTAGACTAATTTCCATATTTTCCACATTTTGTAAGTCATCTGATTGGTACTATTTTCGTACATGAAGAACCCTGCTCCTGGTGACATTGTATAAAATGATCTTCAGAAAATCAGCCTCTCTCTACAGTTAGAGACTTTAAGGAACTTGCTCAAGGGCCACACCCATTGACTAGGCCCTTACATTTCCTTGGGTTCTTTAGCATTCTTAGTTTCCTTGAAATGTCAGGCTTCTCCTTCATTATAACTGAAAATAATTACAATTGTAAATGTCCCCAGAGAACATCATTTGTTACATTATAACAAAACTATAACTTATTTAATATTAATTTTAATATGGATTGTAATTGATATGTATAATTATAACATATAATTTATACTATACTATTATAATTGTTAATATATACTGATGCTTTCCCTCTCCAGAATATGCAACTTCTTTAGACATTATAAAGATAATAATTATAATGTCCAAACATTACATCATACCAACTTAAGTTACTGTTAAAGTCAGTCTAAAACCTTTAAAGTCTTAAAAACTTCCAGTTTAGATATTGAACTAATGACATGCATGCATTAAATACTTAGGGAGAAATGAAATGATGTCTCCAACTTTCTTTGAAATGTATAAAAAAATAAGATAGGTTGATGGATGAATAGAGAGATGGAGGGATGATAAATCGATAGGTGATAAAACAAGCTTAGTAAAAATTTTTTTGAGAGGTTTTTGCTATAGGGCACATGTGCTCGCCAGAAAGACAGAGAGAGACAGAGAGACAGAAAGCACACACATGCCCGACATGACTGAAACCATGGTTGACTACATGGAGTCCAGCGACATAGCCATTACACCAATTGCTGGTCCCTATTTTTTTGTGGGTGTGCAAGCTTCGTAACATTTAAAAGATGCAGTCTGGGAGATGGGTAAACAGGTTTTCATTGTAAATTTCTTTTAACTTTTTTTTATGTTTGAAAATGTTCATAATCCAATTTTGGGTTGGAGTAAAAGGCCTGGCAGGCCCCAAAGGAAAGCCATAGGTTCTGAAGACGTTCCTGTCCAGATCACTTGGTGTCTCTTGTGTGGCCTCTTGCTGAAAACCCCAAAGAAGTGGGGGCGGGCCCACTCTGTGCTCACAGGATCACTCTACTCTTTGTTTTGTCTCCTCTAGTCAGCTCTGGCATTGGCCAGGGCCCCTGCAGCCTGCCTGAATTTCAACTGCATGCTGATCCTACTGCCAGTTTGTCGAAATCTGCTCTCCTTCCTCAGAGGTTCCAGTGCGGTAAGAATAAATGCTCTACTGAGGTCCTCAAATTTTCAAAGACCATCAAGCCAAATGCCCATCCTTAGGAAGAACAAACAAATGATCTGTGAGATTCTGGCTTATGCAGAATATTCACAAGTCAAGCTGTTCTCTATTCTCTAGTTTATTTCCATACTATATTTATGGGCAGAGCCCTCTAGGACAATCATTTCAGCAAGAAAAGAAATGTAAAGGAAACAACCAAGTGTAGCTCAACAATAGTATTTATCCTGAAAAAGAAATGCAAAATAGCAGTAAGCAGGCACATGTGTGCCTGCACACACATGTGGTATGTATGTATATAAGTAAGGCTTTATGAAATTGAAATATGGGAATTAATCTTTCAATATCATTCAAAATCATTTATGTCAGAGAACATACCTTTTGTAGATAATGTCCCAAGCATATGGAATCAACAAATAGTCACACTAATGAATGTTTCTAAAATGTGTTGACTCCATGGAATTAGGGAGCTTTCTACATTCTTGGGCTTCCTTTCACCCACACTTTAACAATCTGGTGAGCCTCTAAGTGTACTGTGGTAGAAAGGAAAGAAAAGATTAAGAAAGAAGAAACCTTGTAGCCTATAAAATGGTATGCAAACTTCTCATTGGTATTATTGTATAAAGATGAGAAATGAGGGACTTAATGTACACACATACTCAAATAAATATGATACAAAGCAAAATATGATGAATCACATAGAGTATTACAAATAAGGAATGATGGGGCATCAATGGAGAGAGAAAGTATATCAGGTGGTGCAGGGAAAGACGATGGGCTTCTTAGAGAAGGTGGCATTAGAGATGGGGTTATAAGGATAAATGAACAGCTAAGAGGTGTAAATGAGAGAGAAGACATCCCACGTTGCATGGGCAACAGCATAAAAAATGGTGAGGAAATTATATTCTTTAAAGCCAGGTATCAGCATGACTTTGGCTTTTCTTTGGACTTTTTATTTATTTATTTATTTTCTATTTCTGACTAAACCAAAGAAAATAGCTAGGGGAAAAGTTAGGGATTGGTGCCCTGGTGGGAACAACTCCACTGGCCCATTAGTGACTAGTAGCCTCTATTTTTCTTTTTAATAAAATGTATATATGCATTTTTATTTAAAAAGCTTTTTTAAAAATTGCCTATTCAGTAGAGATCATTTATGAAGGGAAGCAACAAGCAAACTACTTTTACGGGAATATAGGATTGCATAGGGCAGGTGTCTGAGATAGAGCCTAAGAAGAGAACTTGGAATTTTGCTGGTTAGCTACAGTCTAAACGTGTAGCTGGTGAGTTAATACTTAATCTGGCAGTCACAGAATATTTGGGAGGAGGAAAGTGAATTGAACTGTCAGTAACAAATATAACTTGCCTTGAATTTTGTCTTATTGTTCCCTAAATTCACATTGTTACAAATAATTTTTTTGAGAGGTTTATGCTATAGGGCACATGTGCTCTCCAGAAAGAGAGACAGAGAGACAGAAAGCAAGAAATTACTCCCCAGGGGGGTGGCCACGCCTCAATCCTTTCTCCTCCGTTCTCCTCTCGGGATCTTGGGCACGCACGCACACACGCCCGGTGTGAGTTTTAAGTCACTGGGTCCGGGACTCGAACCGCATGGTGTTAACCACATGGGAGTCCAGCAACATAGCCATTATGCCAAGTGCTGGTCCTATGCAAAGAATTTTCTTTTAAGAACATACGACCCTTAGTTTAATAACACAGGATTAGTGGGCTACAATTAAGCTCTTAACTGACTTAACTCTTTACAAAATGTGATTTCATCTTAAACCATCTGTCAGAATTGGATTCCTACCAGTCTATGTTTAAAGTAAAAGTTCGCAGAAATAACACCTTCACTTCATCAGAAAAAAATAAAATGAAAAAAAATCTTGGCAAACATTTTAAGATACTCCAGAAAAAGTCATGATTTTTTTCTTCTGAGAAATATTGTGATGAGATTCCTTTCCTTAAGCAATAAACTCAAAAAAACCCACAATGTTGTCTTGTCAACTCACACCCTAACGAAACCAAAATCTAACAACAACACTTAGTATTACACATTGATTACAAGGATTTTCTTCTCAACTTAAGAAACTACAGAGGTAAAATTCCACTTGGTTGAAGATTTTATTGATGAGTCCCCTACTATAAAATCTGATGTTCCATACACCATAGGTGCCTAATGAATGTTTGCTAAATGAAGCTTGTGCATTGTAGCTTTTTGTTTTTAAGGAGACACAATTCTTTTTATTCTCCTATCCCCATTTGAATATTTTTTTCTGTTTAGAGGAAGTAAAGGCTGAGAACCAGCAGTTTTTTTTTTTTTTTTAACCAGGATGGCCCATTAAGAAATCCTTGTTACCCCACACACACCCAAATTGCACTGCCGTTGAGTTGCCATGTCCCATGAGCAGCGCATGTTGTAATGGTAGCTTTTAGGTTTCCTGTGGCCTGTGAGGGAAGATCATCATGAGGGTCTCCAAAGACAGAATGAAATAAGGCTGCTCTTCAAATGGAAAGGAAGATCATCTCTGTAATCAGACAGATCTTTATGTTGGAAATATCTTTTAAAAAAATCTTAACTTCTTACTATTTTTAATTTGCTACAGGGCACATGTGCTCACCGGAGAGAGTCACAGAGAGAGAGAGAGAGAGGGAAAGTGAGAAAACAAGCCACCAAGTCAGTATTCCAACCTCATTCAGCCATGTGGGAGTCCAGTGCCTTAACCACCACACCACCTGCTGGTCCCTGAAAATATCTTTTTTAAAACGAGCAGCAAGTCAACATTCTTATATAGACAGGGCATGTCCTTCCTTCCTAAAATGTGAACTTTGCAAATGATACTTGTTTTCCAATGTGGATTCAAATCAGTGAATGTGCCATGACTAATACTGGAAATCATAATGACTGACACTCATTGAAGCTTCATAGAACTCACCTCATGAAATCTGCACATCAAGTCTATGAGATGGAAACAAAATTAAATGGGTATTAAGATTCAAACCCAGGCCTTTGTGCCCCCAGAACCCATTCATTTTCCTATGTGCCCCCTACACTTCCTGAAACTGTCCCGTTTCAGTATTATGTCCTTAGAAATCCATTATATATCTGAGTGTTTGAGCATGCCGAATAACCTAGTTTAGAAATGAGAAGGATATTGTAACTCCAAAAGCATGTTAGTGAGGCATTGTGGAAACTTAACAGCCACAGAACTTCTGTTCAGAGGTCTTAATCGTACAGACTTTGCTTTGTAGTCCTTTTGGTTACCCAGAAGAAAGCAAGTCCCAGGGTTGCCAAACCCTCTGTCCCTCAGGAAAGGTAAGGATAAAGGTTCTCAGCTTGCTTTACTAAAGGAAATGAGGGAAAAGGTGGGATTTACCATACGAAAGTCCCTGAGGGTGATTTAATAACCCCAATTTGCCATGCAGAAACTAATTTGTAACTGGAAGACAGTCTTAATCTGAAAATCAGAAAGAAACAGGAAGGTGAGAAGGTGAAGTCTTACCTGTTACCTTATATAGTCTGGGAGTCAGAAGCCCTCAACATAGCTGTGTCTATAACTACGTGGCCTTGTGCAAGTCTCTTGGGCTTTATGGTTCATAGGTATTTTTTTAGCTGAAAAACAAGTCAAATAATGCAAATATAAGATTGAATATGCTGGTGGTGTGATGGTTAAGGTACTGGACTCCCACATGGCCAACTGCAGCTCAAATACTGGAGTTGGTGGCTTGCTCTCTCTCTCTCTCTCTCTCTCTCTCTCTCTTTCTCTCTCTCCAGTCAAATTAAATAATAATAAATAAAATTTTAAAAGATTTACTATGCCACTCTAAAAGTATATTAATTAAGTCTGTCAACTAGTGAGCTGTCAATCAGCAAGTTTTTTTTGAGTGCTGTCTATTTGTTAAACACTGGGGACTCATGGTGAGTAAAGAGTTAAGATATGGATGGGCCATGAATTAAAGAAGTTAGAGACTTATGGAGGAGATAGCAAATAAATATGTGATTTTAATATTTTAAACAGTGCTATGCAACTAAAGAGGTGTTCTTATTTATCGCACATTCTACCACCACCAGGTATGGACATTACTGTCAGTTTCTTGATCTACTTCTATAGAGTCAAAGCTGGCCTTTGCAGTCTCTCCAAAATTGCATATTATTACTGAAGTTAGGTAAATTAATGATGCATGTGGTGAGACCAAGAGTACATAAAATAGAACTTTTAAGTTTCTGAAACATTTTAGAAACTCATGTTACACTCCATTAAATATGCATTTATTTTTAGATCCACTTCTCTTTTTTTTTTTGAAAAAAAAATTATTTTTCACTCAACAGTTTCAATAGAGCGTAGAAATCTACCAAGGTGACTCAACAATCTCCAATGCATTAGAATAGTTGGTTGTTGAAATGGGGTAAGGCCCTAGGTGACTGTAACAGAGAAACTTCCCTTTAGAAGTCAAAAGCAGAAAGCAAAGAGGTAGTTAAATGACAAAGCTACAGGACATAATGGTGGCATGGGCAAGTGGCTGTCAGTAATTCAGATATGACTCAAAGCAAATCAATTATATCTGCATAGGGAGGAGGAATGAAACAGTCCTGGGAAGCCACAGGAAGCAAAGACCTTCGTTCTCACCCAACCAACTGGTTAGCTTGCCCCCTTTATAGGAAATGGTGAGATCATATTTTTACAAGCCTAATACCAACATAAATTGGGCTTCTCTTTAAATTTGTTTGCCATTCCTGACCACACCAAACAGGGGAGCTGATAGAAATTAGGGGTTGGAGGCTATGAAAGAAAGATATTATGTGTTTCCATTTAATATATACTGACTCTCCTCACTCTGTGGTAGAGACTGAAAAATTGGCAGATATAAAAGCAGTGAAAGTATTTATGGGTGCTCGAGACAGGATGGGAGAGGGGAAGAGTATAGGGAAGGAAATCAGGGAGAAAATATAGAGAGGCAAGACATTTGTGGGACACAGAAATGGTTTATTGCCTCTTGATGATAATGTGTATAGCATTCTCAAATAGACTGATCTGAGGTGTATTTAATGGTGGGTAAATTCTCTTTACAAGCCAAATGGTGTATAGCAATTTAATGCTTAAAAAATAATAAGAATTGAAAAAATAAAAATAAACAAACAAAAAATTAGGGGTTGGTGCCCTGGAAGGACCCATTCCACTGGCCCTTTAGTAACTAGTAGCCTCTCTCTCTCTCTCTCTTTTTTTTTTTTTGTATGTGCGTTATATTGACTAGCTTTAAAAAATATACCTGTGAAATAAAACAGGGAGTTACTGAATAAATACTGTTTTCCCCATGTGCATATCTCATTGTCCTGTCATTTGGTTTATTTTTCTCCAAGGGTTTATTGCTAAAGCTGTTAAGGATCATCACTGTCTATTTTTGCATATTTTTGATAATTGCAGTTGACAATAATAGGACTATGGAGACAGTGTAAGGATTACAACAAAACCTGATTTTTTTTCTGCAAATTCACCATGTAGGAGCCAGTGAATTTCCTCCCAAAGTTTCAAGATTCCTTGGGAAGTAGAAAACAATATGGCAAGTAAATAATGAAGGTAGATACGTCACTGTAGCTTTAGAATAATTATCTTAGGTATTAGAGCACAGAATTCATTTATTCAACCCAATCATTCTTAAAAGACTACAAAGTACAAGATAAATTCTTCATATGGGAACCTTACCCTCTAGCTGGAGAACCAAGCCATATTCATTTAAAAGCTAAATAATGATACAAAATAACATCTAATATGTATTTAATACTTCTCAAAGAATCTATACAGTAGGTCTGTGAGTACACTGTACTCTGGTGACTGAGTATATTGTTCAATGTCACAAGGTTAGGTGTGAGGGCTGGGACCCAACACATAAATATCTGAAGGCAAAACTTGCTCTCAAATGTCATTTAGCACTACTTTCCAACCTTACTAATACCCGTTCCCTGATTCTTAGAACTACAATATAGTTTCCACACTCTACTAAGGATCATATTAGTTATCTATTGCTATGTATTACTACACACTGATTGGTGCTCACTTATTAGCTTACAGTTCTGCAGGTCAAAAATCTAATGCATTGTAGCAGTGTTGCAGGGAACGCAGGGTAGCAGGGGTGATCAGGCCCAGCACCCGCAGTGGGAAACAGGTTCTTGTCCACAGTTCATGAAGAATAAGAGTCATGGACACAGAGAGAGTATAGCAAAGCAGAGAGTTTATTGAAGGAGAGGGATAGAAAAACAGAGCTCCTAAGAAGGGAGGGGTCCCAGAAAATGAGCTGCCAGGGAGGAACTGAGGCAGGGGATTTTTTATCTGGGTCGGAGGGGCTTTGTTCAGGCTTCTTTTCAGGTGGGCTTGCACTCATGTTCCCCTTGTGGTGAGAGGTGGGCGCATGCTGGATGGGTCCAGTTATTCTTCACCTAATTTTGGAGTGGGTACAAAGGTCAGGAGATTCTTTGTCTAAAATATTTGGGCCATAAAAACTGTTACCTGCTCTTTTTCCTGGACTGTGGTGAGGCATGGAAAAAAAGCCTTTGTTTTAAGGTCTAAATCATGCTGCCTAGGTCAATCACTGAGTCTCTGCTGCAAGCCCTCTGTCCTGAGCAAGCAGTCAAACTGTTTTGTCTCCATCTTAAAACTTAGCCATTCTGTGATTCCATTTGGGGCCAATACTCTAAATATCTTCTTAGGATCCCTGTCTCCTACCTCAGTAAGGTTCCCTATTCATGATCTTACAAGATGGAAATCAAGGTATCTACTGAGCGGAGTTCACATCTTGAATCTCCAGAACAAAATTCTCTTCTAAACTCATTCTCGGTAGAATTCAGTTTATTGCTGTTGCCTTGTCATCCCGAGTCAATGCTCAGATCATAAAGGTCCCTGCATTCCCTGCTGTTATTTCCCTCTACCTTTAAGCTAGTAATAGCATGTCAAATCTATTTTGTGCCTCAAATCTCTGACTTTCTCTATCTCTGACTTCTGGACCAAGATTTGAAGAGCTCATGTGATTGGGTCAGACCCCAAGATAATCTCTCTCTTAAAGTCAGCACGAAGGCAAGCTCCATGGCACAGTGGTTAGGTTCTGTGCAAAGGAAAGCCAGATCCCATATGACCTACTGGAGTTCAAATCCTGACTTCAGTGACTTCACACTAGGTATACACATGGGCAGGATCCTGACAGGAGGGAGAATTAGAGGGGAAAAGATAGTGCCATTACTAGATTCCACTGAGGGGTGCTTTCTGTCCTCCTCGCTCATGCATGAACACGTGCCCTCTAACATAAACTGTTTTAGAATATCAACATGGAAACTTAATTATCTCTGTAAAGTCCTTCCTGCAATATGATGTAACAAAACCATGGAAGTGATATCATATTCACAGGTCCTATCCAAACTGAAGGACAGGAGTTTATATAAGGTCATTGGAGGTCCTCCTAGAATTCTGCCTACCACAGAGACTCTTACAAACTTTTAAGGAACATGATGATTGGTAAACAGGAAAAATGTATGTCCTTAAAATCATAAAGAATACAAAGTAATGGGGCCAGCAGATGACATGGTGGTTGGAGCCGCTGGACTCCCACATGGCTGACTGCGGTTCAAGTCCCAGACCTGGCACCTTGCTTCCTCATTTTCTCTCTTTGTCTCTCTGTTCCTCTCTCTGGTCAAATTAAAAAAAAAAAAAAGAAGAAGAAGAAGAAAATAAATAAATAAAGATAAATAAAAAAGAGAGTTCCCCTTTCACCACATCCCCACCATCATTTATCATTTTTTTAAATTTTTTTTTTTTGGCCTCCATTCTCCTCTTGGGATCTTGGGCACGCACATACACAAGCCTGGTGTGATTTTAAACCACCAGGTCTGGGACTTGAATTGTGGTCGACTACATGGGAGTCCAGCAACATAGCCATTATGCTAACTGCTGGTCCCATTTTTTGTTTTTTTTTTAATCTTAGTCACTCTGACTGGGGTTAGGTGGTATCTCATTGTTGTTTTGATCTACATTTCCCTTACGATGAGGGATGTTGAGCATTTTTTCATATGCCTTTTGGCTATTCATATGTCATCTTTATTAGAGAGCGTTTTTTTTTTTTTTCAATTCATTCTCCCATCTTTTAATAGGGTCGATCATCTTTTTTTCGGAACAGCTGCTTGAGTTCCTTGTGTATTCTGGTTATCAGCCCCTTATCTGATAAATAACTTACAAAAATATTTTCCCATTTTGAGGGCTGTCGATTCACACTAATTACTGTGTCTTTTGCCATGCAGAAACTTCTCAGTCTGGTGTAATCACACTTGTCTAATTTGGGCATTAACCTCTGCACTTTGGGTTTTTTATTTAAGAAGTCTCTGCCTACCCCAATGTCTCCCAGAGTTTCCCCAGTGTTTTCCGGGAACAGTTTTATAGTTTGAGGTCTCAGATTTAGATCTTTGATCCACCTTGACTTGATTTTTGTCAAAGGTGAGAGGTAGGGGTTCTGATTCATCTTTCTGCAGGTGGAAATTCGATTTTTTCCAGCACCATTTGCTGAAGAGGTTTTGCTTTTCCCACTGGATTGACTGGTACCCCTTGTCAAAAATCAGTTGACTGTATGTTTGGG
>NW_006159727.1:3535762-3545033 GCF_000334495.1 Tupaia belangeri chinensis | reverse complement strand
GGTCCACATGTCTGTTTCTGTGCCAGTACCATGCTGTTTTGATTACAACAGCTTTGATATAAATACCAGATACAGTGTGTGTAAAAGAGTAGAGTCTGAAGAAGGACATTTAGAAGAAAAATAGAGAGGCAAAGCATTAATGGGACAAAGAAATGTGGTATTTTCTGTTGAAGATACTTTTATAGTTTTATCAAGTGAAATAGGGAGAAATGTTTACATGTTAAAATATTCAGTTTGTAAGTTAAATGATGTGATTGAATGTAAAAGAGAAAATGAAATTTAAAAATGTTAAAAAAAATAAAAAAAGAAAAATTTAAAAAAGAATACGAAGTAGTAAAACAATTTTTACTACTTGAAATAAACATAAAAGGCCAGGTTATACAAGAAGATAATGATGATCAATTTCTCACCAATAGGAGTGTAAAATAGGCTATTTAAAATAGAAAACTGTTGTTTTGACAGCCCAAAGGGGATTTTCTTTCAGTTTTTTCTTGCTGCAAGTCTAAAATACCAGGGAGTTGGTGCCTTGGGAATAGTCTTCAGCCAATGATGAATGGGAGTTGGTGTATGAATATTCAAGCTTTCTAACCCCTTAGGTAAAAACCAAACCAAACCAAAACAAAACAAAATCCTAAGACAAATTCTACAGAATAACCTGGTATAGCTGAGCCCACTCATGTAATATAATAGTAGTAGTTGATATGATAGTATATCCATTATTGATTTCCTGCCCTCTTTATCTGTGACCACCTTCCAGGCAGATACTCATACTTAAATGCCTGTCTCAGGTTTTTAGGTACTTAGCATAATAGTGATATGGTGGGAAAAGGCATGAACTTTTTATAGACAAATAGACTTCAATCCCAGCCAGTGTGAAATGAGAATAAAAATACTTACCTTGTTGCATTATATGAACAGGTAAACTACCCATTCACAGATGTTACTCAATGAAGCCCCTTCCCCGCCCCTGTTCTTCTGGAATCCTCCATGTCCCTCTTGCTAGTATTTCTGTAACTCTAAGAATCTGTTCTCATGGTCAGAATAGCCTGCTTGCTGCTAGGTGTAGCTACTTGAGAGGGAGGAAGCGTAATTTTCTTTCTTATTAGATTTTTCTCTAAAATCAGAACATTAATTAAAAATAAGTAAGCCAAGGGCCAGCAGGTGGCATGGTGGTTACAGTGCTGGACTTTCACATGGCTGACCACAGTTCGAGTCCCAGACCTCGCAGCTTGCTTTCTCATTTTCCCATCTCTCTGATGGATACACATGCCCTTCAGCAAATTTTTAAAAATATAATGATAATGAATATGATGAAATAAATAATTCTTTTAAAAAGAAGTAAGCCAATGTTAAACACATCCATATTTAAATTGAATACAATATTTATTTATTTATTTATTGGAGTGGTTTTTGCTATAGGACTTGTGCACTTGCCAGAAAGACAGAGAGATAGAAAGCAAGAAATCACCCCCCAAGGGGGATGGCCACCCCACAATCCCTTCTCCTCCATTCTCCTCTCGGGATCTTGGACACGCATGCACAGACATCTGGCGTGAGTTTAAGCCACTGGGTTCAGGACTTGAACCGTGGTTAACTACGCCAACTGCTGGTCCCTACAATGTTTAAAACCTAAGTTTTTTTGGTACTTCACTCTGAATCTCTGAAGGTTCACTCAGAGATTCTCTGAATCTCTGTGATGGTGCATTTAGATGCTGAAAATTTCAGGACAGCAACGCTCTCTGATTCAACCATAAACCAGTTTGTTTTTTTTTCTCTGCTTTGAGCATTGTCCTGAATCCACTTCCAAACCCCTATCTTTTAACATTTGTAGGTAGGATAGATATAGTAAACTTTTGACCAAAATACTATTTTTAATGGTATTTTTAATAGCCAAGATAATCATTTAAAAATCATATATCCAAATATTGATAGAAACTCTGGGTTTAAATCTCAGCTCTGGCACTTGTTAGCTGTGTGACCTAAGACAAGGTACCTCTGTATGCCTTTGTTGCCTCATCTGCTATGTAACAGTAATAATGGTGTCTCCCTCATAGGACTGATGTAAGAACTAAATGAGTTATTGTGTACAAAATACTTGAGCAGCTCTTTAAAAATCTCTTGGTAAATGGTAGCTGTTGTTATTTTTGCTATTATTGTTTGGTCAATGATCTCCCTTGTGATGTCTTTGACCTACATGGGCAAGTCGACTCTTCTTTCTCCTCCCATAGTATGTCTATCCTATGAAAGTACTGTTTGAGAGCTACTCACTTGTTCTAGAAATCTTCACTTTTCTTTGTCCCCACTAGACTGTCAGATATGTGAGAGCAGGCCTGTCTTTTATTAATTTCTATATCCTCTGTTTATTGAATAAATTCATTGGAACTACAAACTATGTGGTTAGATGTTTTCTGTCTGAATTCATATTTTTATGTAATAAATAGTGGGTTCCAGGAAAGAATTCACGTCACTGGTATGAGAACAGAAAACATACTGGCTAAACCAACTATGTTACTTATTGGCTGTTTGAACTGGGAAGTATGAGTATATGTCTTTTAGCCTGTTTCCTCATCTATGAAATGGATAGAATGCTATAGTTTGTAGGATGGTCATGAAATTAAGTGGAATGATACATATAAAATGGTTGGCACAGGGACCAGCAGATGGCATAATGGTTATGTCACTGGACTCACACATAGTTGACTGTGGTTCAAATTCTGGACCCTAAGACTTAAAATTCATGCCAGGCGCATGTGCATGCGTACCCAAGATCCCGAGAGGAGAATGGAGGAGAAGGGATTGTGGCATGGCCATCCCCCCTGAGGGGTGATTTCTCACTTTCTGTCTCTCTGTCTCTGTCTCTCCAGTGAGTGTATGCACCCTATAACAAAAATCTCTCTCTCTCCCAAAAATAATAAAAGAAGGTTGGTACATAGAAAGCCTTCTTGTTAATAATTACAATTCCATTCTCTCCCCCTTAACCCAAAGTGTTGTTCAACAAGAATTCGAAGGCAACTGGACAGGAACCTCACCTTTCATAAAATGGTGGCCTGGATGATTGCGCTTCACACTGGTAAGTTTATTAAGACACTTGAGGTTGGAAAAAATACTGGGAACCAGAAAGTTCCCTTTATTTGTAGATACCTTTAAGTAAGATAAAGGCATTTATAAGTAGATTAGGTGGTGGTTGGAGATGTATGTTTTTAAATAACTTCTGTTCAAAAGTATTCATCACTTCTTCTGCTGTCATTCCAATATTAAGATCTAGTCCATTAGGTCTTATATTTTTTCATCTTAGGATTTTCCTATAAAAATGAAAATATACCATGGAAAAGATCAATACAGTGCCCTCACCCTTTTCCATCATTTTTAATATGAAAAATGCTATTTAGTCCATATTTGAGAGCTTTTATTCATTCCATAAAAGTGTTTGGTTGCATATGTGAATTTATGGATTTTTTACAGTAAATTTATAGGAACCATAGCCTATAAATTGAGACTCTCTTAAAACAGCCTTTATCAGGTCCAGCAGATGGCAAAGTGGTTGCATCACTGGACTCCCACATGACCTACTGCAGTTTGAGTCCCAGATCCAGTGATTTGAAACTCATGCCAGGTGTATGTGCATGCATGCCCAAGATCCCAAGAGCAGAAGGGATTGTGGTGTGGCCATCCCCCCGTGGGTTGGTTTCTCAATTTCCCTCTCACTGTTTCTGTCTCTGTCTCTCTCTCTCTCCAGTAAGCGCACATACCCTATGGCAAAAAACTCAAAAAAAAAAGAAAACAGCCTTTATCAGCTAAACACCTTCATTATTATTGTTGTTGTTGCTGTTTTCATTATTATATGTGTATGTATAAGTATGCTGTGTATATGTTATAAGTTATCATTAGAATTATTAAGTTGATATTATCAGTACAATAAAGGAAGTATCTGAGACTCTTATCCAATCTCCACTAGTTAGTTCACTTAATAAACAATTCCTATACCAAATGTTAGACATGCACAGTGATGAACAAAACAGACTTACTCTGCCCTTAAGGAGTTTGTCCCTAACCTCAGTTAAGTACGCTTAGATTAAAGGAAGTTAATGGGATTTCTCTTCTCCTACCAGTACATCATGAAGACTTTCTGAGCTATGGCAAACAAAATAGTTAAAAAAAAAAAAATCAGGATAAAATCTTTTTAGAAAGTGGCATGTATAATGTTTAGGAGCACAAATTTATGTACCAAACTGTTTGGATTTGATTTCTAACTGCTACCTCATAGCTTGGCAACCTTGGACAAGAGTTTAAAGCAATCTGTGCCCCAATTTCCTCATCCGTAAGATGAGTTGATATTAATGGTACCTACATCATTGGATAAAAGTTAAATAATTATAAAGCACTTAAAATAGTGCTTGGCACCTAGTTAAACTCTGTTAAATAAAAATTGCAATTTGTTTTTGTGTTTGAGAGATTCATGCTTATGGCCATTGTTTTCTATCAATTAAATAAAATTTGACATCTCTCTTTGGAGGCAATTTCAGAGTCAGGTAAATGGACCAGCCATTAGGCATACATTACATGAAAGTCTTCTTATTTTAATACACATGCAGAAACTTAAAAGTTGGTTGGTCAGGCCAGCTGATGGTGTGGAGGTTAAGACGACTGGATCTCATATGGCTGGACTTCGTGGTGCAAGTCCCAGACACAGTAACTTGAAAATCACACCAGGCACATGTGTATGTGTGTCTCCAAAATCTCAAGAGGAGAGTGGAGCAGAAGGGGTTGCAGCATTGCAATCCCCCCTGGACGATGATTTTTCACTTTCCCTCTCTTTCTCTCTCTCTCTGTATCTCTCTGGCAAGTACACGAGCCCTATAGCAAAAGCTAAAAACTTAATAAAAATGTTGGTTGGGCTTGTAGGAGCATGTAGGTCAACACCTTCATTTTACAAATGATAAAACTAAGACAAGAGAGATTAAGTGATTTCTTCACAATCACACAACTAGAGAGAAACTTAGCTACATGAATTTCCTTACCTCTCTGATTCTGGAGACCAGCTCTTATTTATAAGTCACTTGGGCCATCCCTATATCTTGTTTGTGCATATCCTTTACACCCTTGTTTCTCTTCTCTGCTCTCTTTAGCGATTCACACCATTGCACATCTATTTAATGTGGAGTGGTGTGTGAATGCTCGAGTCAACAATTCTGATACTTATTCAATATTACTCTCTGATATTGGAGATAAAGAAGGTGAAAGTTATCTGAATTTTGCTCGAAAGAGAATCAAGGTAAGCCTCTTATTTTATGATTCAGATATTCTCTAGGCTGTAAACATTGAGGACTAGATTTCAAGGAGTAAAGAACTCTACTCAACCAGAACAATAATACTTGGCCAACCATCTAAAGGATAAGTCTGTAGGTTATAAGAATGAGTACAGAGACAATGTCTCCTATACTCCTGATCCCATGTGTGGAGGGCATCTAGATGTTTCCCAGTCCTTAAGCTCACCTGTGAGAATGTGTGTACATGGAGAAACTTAGGCTTGCCCATGTCTACGTCCACTGGTAATAAGAAGCCAGAAACACATGCCTAGTCAGACAAAGTTGAGGTTATTACTTGCTACTACAAAACAGACCTTGAATCATGAGGAAGTCTGGGATATCTCAGAGGAGTGTTATGAAGGACTTACTATATGATTTAAGCTTATGCTAAATGGCTTGAGAGAGTATTTAAGAAAGCAAGGATTTGCTCTTGAGCTGCTATGGTCAGGAATTGATTGATTCCTTTATTTGATACTCTCCCAGAGCAAACTGTTTTTAAGAGTATCAATTTATATTTCCTATGACTCTTCAAACATGTAAGACATTTTAAATTTTAGAAATATGTACTTCAAGCCTCTATTTCTCTGTGTAGGATGATTAGGAGTATCCAGATGAAAATATCTATTGCTTTACATGCTGGACACTTTAAACACACTGCATTTGTGAACCTACTATAATGTATGTGTCTGTGCGCACATGCACACACACATGTGTGTGTGTGTGTGTGTGTGTTTGTATTTTACAGAACCCTGAAGGAGGCCTATATGTGGCTGTGACTCGATTGGCAGGCATCACTGGAGTTGTCATCACACTTTGCCTCATATTAATTATCACCTCCTCTACCAAAACCATCCGGAGATCTTACTTTGAAGTGTTTTGGTACACCCACCATCTCTTTGTGATCTTCTTCATCGGTCTTGCCATCCATGGAGCTGAGTGAGTGTTTAAACTTGGAAAGCAAGAACTTTATGTCTGTCAACCTCTAGGTGTAATGCTCTATTAGAGGCACAGAGACCTCCTTGTCTGTGTGCAGCCAGCTTGTCTGCTGAGGAAAAATGAAAGGACAGCAGAAGTCAGTTCAACAGAAACCACTAAGCGGCACTTTAGATTCTTGCGCCCAAATAATTGCTGTTCATTTTGCAGTTATTTATAGCAAGCTTGAAAAATACAACAAAGTCTCTAAGTATCTTCACATATTGATAGCACTGGTAGGAGTCCTGGATGTCTGCAACCATGTTTAGTGACTTAATCACTAGTGAATTAGACAAACCCCAAAACTAGAGGAATTAAGATCAATCAGGTGAGGGGGTTTGCCATAGCTCAGTATGCTTTTATTTAAGTCAAAACTCATTTATTGGTTGCTTATCATATATGAAGACCTAACTCAGGTACTGTGGGGAACACTAGCAGGAAAAGTAAAGGGGTATTACCTTCAAACATTCTATTATAATGAAGGTAACAGCCAACTTCCATTGAGCCCTTGTTCTATGCTGAGATCTGTTCTAAGGGCTTGACATGAATTTTTTTTTTTATTCTAAAATGTATAGATGCCATCACTATTTCTATTCCCTTAGTATAGTACTTGTAGACAAGGAAGCTGAAGTTAAAAATATTAAACTATGTAGACCAGGTCACCCAGCTAGTAAGTTGCCTAGTTGAGACTGGAGACCATATGGTTTAGGAGCTATGATAAATGAGGCTCTCAGAAACACAGTGTCTGGGTGTGTGGCTGGGAGAGTTTGTCTTATCAGAATCTGCTCTAATATGCTAGGTTTCCTTTTTCTACTGTTTCACACCAGTGGCACCCAAAGGCAAACCTAGGGAAGTTCCTCAGTGGGTATAGGGTTCCTGGAGACTAGTCTAGGAGGAAGTAAATGACTAAGGTTGAAACACTTTGCTCAGAGCGAAGTTAACCTAGAGGCAGCCAAGGCATAGTGTAAAAAGCAGAAGACTGGAGAGAAGCAGCATTGCACAACTGCTGTGTGCATTCCTAATCTACTTGCTGATTGTAACCCTGGATAAACTCTTTCTAAGCACTGAGATATCAGTGTGGACAAAGAATCTCTTGACTTTTCTAAAGCAACTGAGTATCTTTGTAAAATTTTTATTTATCATTATTATTTTTTATTTTGTTATAGAGCACATGCACTCAACAGAGAGAGACAAAAAAAGAGAAAGTGAGAAAGTAAGCCACCAAGTCCAAGATTCAAACTGTGGTCCCCCATGTGGAAGTCCAGTGTCTCAACCACCATACCACCTGCTGGCTCACAATTGAGCATCTTGAAATGAGATTTACTAATAATCCAGCTGTTTCAGAGAATCCTAGAGAAAAGGAGTTTCTTTCACTCTCTAGTAATCCCATCACTTCTCATTTGTATAGTTTCACAGATATTCATCTTTCTTTGGAGTGGACAGCAGAGATATATTTACTTAGTCTTCTATTTGAGAAGGATCTGCTATTTATACTTAGTTAGGTGATTGCTCATAGCCTCAAGGCTGGGTAGCAGCAGAACTGGGAATAAAACCCAGGTTCCTGGACTCCTAGTCATAACATTGTAACTAGAAGGAGAAAATCATATATTTTTCTATTATTTGCTTCCCATGTGAATTTCAGTGTTAAGAACTTTAATAGTGAGGGCTGGCTGGTGGCATTATTTTTGAGGCACTGTACTCCCACGTGGCTGACTGTGGTTCGAGTCTCAGATCGGGCAGCCTAGCTTGCTTTTACTTTGTGTCTCACATTTTTATACATTATGCCAATTGATTACTAAAATAAATCTTAAATATGATATCATCATACCTATTTTATAGTTAAAGATACTGAGACTAACAAGAAGTTAAATAATTTGGTCACCAAATTAATAAAGGGTCAACTGAGATTTGAACTGAAGTCATTCTCCTTTGACATATGAAATCATTCTGTTTTAAGTTATCATGCTCATGTAAAATGGGGATAATAATACTTGCCTCTCAGGCTTATTATGAGGATTAACTGAAATAATTCATGTATAATGCCTTTCCCTTGGCCTAGAACATAATAGTTGCTCAAAACATGGAAAATCTCTTCCCCAAGACCTAGGTGTAGAAAGCGATGGTTAATGACCTTGAATTAAGATATTCTTAGGCTAGCTCCATGGCCTAGTGATTAAGGCAGTCAGATCCCACATGGCTGACTATGGTTCAAATATATGCTCCAGTGGCTTGAAAACCACATTAGGCATGTATGCATGCCTGCTCAAAATCCGAACAGGATGGAGAAATGGAGGAGAAGGAATTGCAGTGTGATTATGCCCCACTGGGGGGAGGGTGCTTTCTCCCTCTCCCCCACCCCCGGTCTCTGGCAACCCCTTCCCCCACAAAAAAATTTAAAATAAAAAATTAATATAAACAATAAAAATAAATTTACAAAAAGATATTTTCAGAATATACCACATGGCACCATATATTTTAATGGACTAAAACATTTCCAAAGGTCTTCTATGTCTCTTCTTATATATTCTAAAGATCCTGTCATTTATCTTCCTTGAAGTCAGGAACATGACTTACCTGGTTTCATGCCTCCCTCCCGTCATCCCCCCTAAACCCAGCATTGTTTTATGTCTTATCAATTGCCCAGTTTACATTTATTGAATTGAAGCAAATGGGCTCTGAGTACTTCAAAGTATACACTCTCAGTACTGATACCTGCAAGAATGTCATGACCCCTGTAAAGTTAAGTCTTTTCAAACTGAGTTCAACCTTTTGGGTTAATTTAGACCATTTTGAACCTACAAATAAAGCACTTTGGCTAAGCCATAAGACTACTTTATATGATGATAGGCTGTCCACTAACAAGAGTGCCTGGACAAGAAAGGTAGAGTTAGCCCATGCTCTGTTGGCTAAGCCCTTTACCTACAGGACTATCTTCATGGAAAGGGTGCCTTTTTCTTATCTGTCTATATCCATCTATCATCTATCTATCTATC
>NW_006159727.1:3518456-3535573 GCF_000334495.1 Tupaia belangeri chinensis | reverse complement strand
AGCCTCTAACCACTGTCAGCCATGTGGGAGTCCAGTGCCCTTAACTGCCACGCCACCTGCTGGTCCCAAGTGGGATGGTGCCATTTTCTAATTTGCACAAAGACGCTTTCTGGGTTAGCAATCACCCTGTTAGATTTATGGATTTTCTGTTTCTGTTTGTAACTTAAAATGATACTCAAGACAGAAGCAAATTTTTCCCTTAAATACACACACACTAACGATCTAAGACTTTCCCTGCATGATGTTACATGTAAATATTCTTTGTAACATTGTACATATTTTTTCTTATTGCAGAAGATCTCCTATTGTCTTTTCCTTCCTCTAATCTGTTCAGAGGAGGGCTATAAGATAATTACTTTTAAATGAAAATTACAGGACCCATGTTAGAGTACTTAAACATGCCTAGAATCTCAGGGCCAGCAGGTGGCGTGGCAGCTAAGGACACTGGACTCACATATGGCTGATCACATTTCGAGTCCTAGACCTGGCAGCCTGCTTTCTCGCTTTCCCTTTCTCTCTTTCTCTATCCCTCTCTGGTCAAATTAAAATAAATAAGTATATAAATAAATAAGTAAAAGTTTATAAAATGAAATAATTCTTTTAAAAATATACCTAGAATATAAGAAAAACAAACAGCTTAATTTCTTTTTACTAAATGGTCTTGTACTTTTTTTACAGACGAATTGTACGTGGGCAGACCAGAGAGAGTATGGCTGAGCACAATACAACAGTATGTTCTGAGAGGATCACCCAATGGGGAAAAATAAAGGAGTGTCCCATCCCACAGTTCTCTGGGAACCCTCCTATGGTATGTGCAGTTTATTGTTGCTATTGCAGTTTCACTGTGGGAAGTTTTAAAAGTGTGTCCAAAAAAATGTAAAAGTGTCATAGCTGTCCACTATGAATATCATGAAACTGCTAAGATATCATATCTAGGGGTCAGCAAGTGGCAAGGTGGTTAAGGCACTCCCACATGGTCAATTGTGGTTCAAGTACCAGACCCGATGGCTTGCTTTCTCACTTTCCCGCTCTATCTCACTCTATCTCCCTCTGTCTCTATCTCTCTGGTGAGTGCACATGCCCTATAGCAAGTTAAATAATAATAAAAAAATAAAAATTAAATTAATAATTCTTTTAAAATTTATTTTTACTAATTTTATTATTATTTTTCATACATTAAATTGCTATACATCATTTAGTAATAATTCTTTTTTCAAAAGATGTCATTGCAATACTCTGTCATCAATGTCATGTTATACTTGGAAAAGAAGTGCCTTTAAGTGGCATTTGAATTCAAGAAGTTTCATCTCTTTTCTTCTGAATGTTAGGGCCATGATAACATAAGTTAATTATTTTAAGAGGAACACTTAGGAATGCCTTTCTGAACTGGGCTGAGTTGGACCGTTCAAATAAATCACTTATAAGGGGCTAGAGGCCTCTTTAGATACCAGCAGTAAGACTTTCTTATATGACTTTTGAAACTGGGAAGGAAATTGATGAGGTGACACATAGGGCTGCTTTTAAGCATCAGGAGGTCCTGTCTGTGGGACATAAAGGAGGCTGGACAGTCTGGTTCACACTTATACCCAATGGCACCATGTGATAGGGCAAGAGTGTGTCAATGGTAACCAAGAGAAACCATGGTGAAATATTGGGCCATCTGGAAAGTCATGACATATTTTTCTATGCAAAAATGTGCCATGATTTTCCCAATGAACCAATACTTTTCCTCTTCTATAGGGAGCTCTGTAAGACTCTATTTGTGTATTCTCAATATCTCTGCACCATAGAGTGGGAAGTGGATTCTGTAATCTTCATAGCTGTTCCTCTATTGTAAGATAGATACTTTTCTGGTTATTGTGATGGTCATTAGCTTAAAAGAAGACGAAAACCAGTATTTGTACAATACTTTTGAACAGGACTATTATTTTTTTTCTTTAGGCACAATATTAGGGGATTGCAAAAAGTTTGTGGAAAATTGGAATTAAAGTACAGGTTTATTTTGGTACAAATAAAAAGTGAAATTCATGCATAGTTTTTTTTGTAATAATGCATTTTACATGAACTTTTGGAATACTCCCTCATATAATATAAAGACAAAATTCCCATCCCATTTACTTTCTTTTTTCCTGCTCTCTTAGCATGGCATACTCTTCTTCTAGACACAGAATATTATCTGAGCACTTAACTTTTTTTAGAGAGAGATTTTTGCTATAGGTGTGCACACTTGCCAGAGAGACAGAAAGTGAGAAATCACTCACTAGGGAGGCACACACTGCAGTCCCTTCTCTCTATTCTCCTCCTCTCGAGATTCTTTTTTTTTTTTTTTTGGAGAGGTTTTCGCTATAGGGCGCGTGCGCTCGCCAGACAGACAGAGAGAGACAGAGAGACAGAAAGCAATAAATCCCTCCCCAGGGGGCATGGCCACGCCACAGTCCCTTCTCCTCCATTCTCCTCTCGGGATCTTGGGCACGCATGCACACGCGCCCGGCGTGAGTTTTAAGCCACCGGGTCCGGGATGCAAACCGTGGTCGACTACATGGGACTCCAGAGACATAGCCATTATGCTAACTGCTGGTCCCCGAGATTCTTGACACATACGCACCGGCATGAATTTCAAGCTGCCAGGCCTGGGACTTGAACCACAATCAAGTACATGGGAGTCCAACAATGTAGCCATTACACCATCTGCTGGTCCTATGAGCACTTAACATTTTCAATCATCCTTGCTCATTAATGAAAGTGACTAGACATATCAGTGAACTGCCCCCACTCCATGCAGATATCAATAGAAAGGACAAAAGGGGAACTATATTTCTGGTTCTCTTATTGGCTGGGGAAAGCACATTTCCTCAATGACAGATGATGTCAAAGTACTTCATTTTAACAGTCATTCACCTTAAAGGAGCTTCTGGGCTTTGGGAAATAGTGAAGGCAATGTTCAAATTTGGACCCACAAATGGAGTCCCATGTTAGAACCCACAAAACAGAAGGATGATGTGAGACTGTTTTAAATACTTGTCCCATGAAAATGAAGGCCAGCAACAGAATATTCTGGACATTTGGAACTGATTTTCTTCAACTTTGGTTATAGATGGACACATTCAGGTCTCTCAACTTCCAACAAGTTTCCTAAAAATATCATTTAATCTAAAGATCATATGTGTGACTCTAGGAAGAACTTCCTGACTTTTCTTCTCCTTGGAATCCATACTGGAAAGTCATCTTTTAAATGAAACTACCTTCTAAAGTTCTTTGTTATTTCAGTTATTAAAGCAGGACCACAACTAACTGAGGCCCAGGATGGATCTGCTTAGTTCAAATGATTTTATATAGCCAAGAACGTTGCACAATAATTTCAGTGTTCTGAAACAGTGTAGATTCTGACCAGAGGAGTATCTGGAGAAAACTGAAGATCTTTAGATGTGTCCCCATTCAGCAAGTACATTACATAGCTCCCAGAATTTAACAGGGTGTTAGATAAACAGCTAAATTCTTCCACAAAATGTGTCATCTTGCAAAGATTAGACTCTGATTGCATGACTGAAAGAAAGCAATTGCAATTTTGCATTAAAAATATTATGTTGCCGAAATACTATCCTTTTGGGAAATATTCATTCTGAAACCTCCCCTGCCATGTTGTAGGGTTATTGCGGCTATAATTGCAAAACTGATAGGAAATCCCAGTCTTGTGAGCAGTTCCTCTTGGGAAAGTTTCATACTGTAGATACAGTTCCCCAATGTGACTAATTAGAATTTTCATTTTCACTGGCTCAAAAATGTATCTTAATTTTATATATTTATATACATTCTGTTGTAGAAGTAACTTATTTATCAAATGTCAAATATTTAAACAAGACTACAATGATTAACTTGACTTCTAAAACTTTTTATTCCTCTGAATATTCTATTAGCTATCATGTCTTACTGCATCTCATTTTCAATTTTACTCTGATTACAGACTTGGAAATGGATAGTGGGTCCCATGTTCCTGTATCTCTGTGAGAGGTTGGTTCGGTTTTGGCGATCTCAACAGAAGGTGGTCATCACCAAGGTACTGATTGGTTTAGGAGTTACTAGTAGTCAGCATCTATCATTGATGAGTCTACCCAAGTTCTATATATCACTAATCAGAGCTTCCATTTACCCAGTTGTTTTTTTTTTTTAACTAAACTTAGACCAGAGAAAAGATATATTGTTTATTCCAATGTACTTAGCTCAATAATCAAATGGTGGAGCCCTTAACTGGGGGAACTAGAACTTATAATTTTCTGTGATAAAATGAAGCAAAGTATTTTGTGTGCGTGAATGTCCTCAATGTGTAACTCTATGTGTGTGTGTGTATGTGTGTGTGTGTGTCTGTTTAGAGGTGAAAGGTGTGGAGGCATTATGTGATTAGTTAAGACTGGAAAAGGAAGAAAAAAACATGAGTTCAAAAGAGCATAACTGAGTTTTATAACATTCAGATTTGAAAAGATCTAAGGAACTAAGGATAGGTCTGATTGAGGTTGAGTTAGTTTCCCAGGTTATCTCATTTTCTGTTCATTATATATAAAATCATAGAATATTAGTTTTGAAATGCCCTAAGTCTCAGCAAGTTATTAACTAAGCTGCATCTCAAATTTGGTCTCCTAATTCACATTCTAGAGTGGCTTTCCCCCTACTCATCTATGTCATCACAAAATAAATAAATATGAATGGAAACCCTTACTTGTTGTTTCCACACTCAGGACTATTTTTATCAAATAAAATTTAATTCAGTTCAACACAGTTCAAAAAGTTTTTACCAACATCATATTTTGGGTATGAAGAATTTGCAAGACACACAGATTCTTCCTGCACTCCACCCTCACTTTTCTTATTTGACCCCACAGGAGACATAGTAAAGTTAGCCCAGCTGGTCTTGGAAGTCTTGAAATATACAAAACCACAACAGTTCTCCTTTTTTGATATTTACATTGTATTATAACAAAAATCTCACAGATCAGCAAAATGCACTGTCATAAAATTTCCTTTACTAAACTGGAGACAATTGAACCAAACAAATATTCCTCTCAAATGTACTTCATTCTAAAGCAAACATTTTGTTCCTGTGAAGAATAATAGGTATTAATTTTCTTCTGATATAAACAAATAAAAGAAACAAGATACTATCAAAATTGTTCCAATGAGAATCCTGTCGACTAGTACTTTTTACTTAGTTAAATCCCATTTTTGCTTATAGTAGCAAAACTGCTATATGGTAAAAATTGTTTTTGCCACACAAAATTGCAACATAGTAAAAGATTTTTCAACATCATTTTCATCTTCTGTCTTCAAAATGAAGGAAGTTGGTTACAGCTCTATCATATAAGATGCAATGTATTAGAATGTTTTGAAATAGTTGACAATTTTTTTTGGGGGGGGGAGATTTTTGCTATAGGGCACATGCATTTGCTGGAGTGACAGAGAGAAACAGAGAGACAGAAAGCCAGAAATTACTCCCCAGGGAGGATGGCCATGCCACAACCCTTTCTTCTGCATTCTCTTCTTGGGATTTTGGGCACACACACACACACACACACACACACACACACACACGGTGTGAGTTTCAAGCCTGTGGGTCTAGGACTTGAACCACAACTGGCCATGTGGGAGTCCAGCAATGTAACCACTTTGCTATCTGCTGGTCCCAATATTTGACAATTTTTATTAAAAGAATTTTCCAGTCTCCTGTATTCCCCACCTGTGAAAAGAAAAGATCAGCAATGTCAGATATTAGGAAGCTAATATTTTCTTTCCATTGATTTTTATTTCCTTTGATGTCTCTTGGGTTGTTTTTAATTATACACGAGATGTTATCCTAGACATCACCAAAGGGTATATTACTTTCAGTACTGCTCTTTATTGTATTCTATTAAAAGAACATATATCCACTCACTAATTGGATAGACATTTGGATTATTTCTATTATATTGTTTTTGTTTTTCTACTATGAATAAATCTGCTATGAACATTTGTATATGTGGAGAAAGGATAGCAAAGGGTGGGTAAGATCTGTTTGGGGGGAGATGGATAGTGTACTCCCTAGGTAGGGAGAAATGCAGAAACATGCATAAAATCAGGTAGGTCTAAGATTAAAGACAAAAGCAAACCAGAGTGAGGCTTGGTTTGGGGGATGTTGCTATGTAACTAGCCAATGGGATCTCCTTCTTCTGTCCAGGTGCTAAGGCCTTCTCTTGTTCCCTGAAGAGCTAGGAAAGCTGAACAAAAAACATCACTTTTTTCCTATTTTTAGGAATTTTTTAGACTTCTGAGAGAACAAATAGCAATAGGCTGATATCTTAGGTTGGATTCTCTGATAAAGACTCTGAGGCAAAGAACTGCATGCAGGTTTATAGGGGTGTGTTCTTAGGAGATGAACCTGTAAAGGAAGAAACAGAGGTGGGATTGGATAGAAGGAAAAGGTGACCCATGATGTGGTTGCAGCTCTAACTTCAGCTGATCCTATAGGGAAAGCTGGAGTTGGGACAGCCCCTTGGAGTTGTCCCAAATTGAGGAGGGAAGAACAGACCTTTGTATTCCTTCATCAACCCCTCATTGACCATGGGCTATAGCCAAAGATGATTTCCACTAATAGACACATGTGCTGGAAGAACTGCTGGATTGGCCCTGAAATAGGGACCTGAGTGACACACCTTAGCTCAGCCTGTTTTCTGTATGAACACTAAAAAGGCAAGTATTTGGTAAAAGTGTCATTTCCAGAGACTTGTTTTATTTCATAGGTGGTTACTCATCCTTTCAAGACCATTGAGCTTCAGATGAAGAAGAAGGGATTCAAGATGGAAGTGGGACAGTACATTTTTGTCAAGTGCCCCAAAGTGTCTAAGCTGGAGTGGCACCCCTTCACACTGACCTCTGCTCCTGAGGAAGACTTCTTCAGCATCCATATCCGTATCGTTGGGGACTGGACAGAGGGATTGTTCAAGGCTTGTGGTTGTGATAAGCAGGAGTTTCAAGATGCCTGGAAACTACCTAAGTGAGTATACAGAACATAATACAAAGGAGTATGAGTTCAGGAAAAATGGCACTAAGTAGTTCTTCTTCTCACGTTATCTCTTTGTACTATCTCCTGAGTCTCTGACAAAACACACAAGTTCTAAGAATACAAGTAGCTATTTCCGTGTTCCCATTTCTTTATGTGCTATGTTTATCCAATTTTTTAATATGAGTCTGATATGAAATATAGGACATTTGAATTAAATATTGGTAATAAAAACTCCCAAATTTCTTTAAGTATGTAAGGGCCAAGGCTAAGTTATATTAATATTCCTAAAAAATATAGTATATCAAAGATATTCTTAATTTTTACTTAGAATAATTTATTTGTGTATAAATGTCATTTGTTATTAACTTAGCCTTCTTCTGTCCATATGCCTATCACGGTATCAGTCACTTGTCACTTAGTAGATCCTGAAGAAGAGTTTGTTGAATAGCTCAATAAATAGACAAATGCAAAGTGGGAATATTAAATCTACAAGATGTTAGTGATATAGAAAATTCTCACTTCAATTTGGAATGTGAGCAGGAATTTCCAACATGTGATGCCCTGGAAAGAGATATAGACATGTGTATGCACACATGCATGCATATGTGTATGCAAACGAGAGGGGAATGAAAAAATACTCATGCTGTGTTGCCAAATGTCTTCAGTTAGCTAAAAATTTCTTTTCTTACTTCAAACTCCAATGTTGACACTAAGTTGGTTACTTCGAAGTTATTTTTTAGTAGAAAGTGCCCCATAAATACACTGCTCCAGTTCAAATCGACCAATTGCACATTCCTAATAATAATTGATTTCCCATCTTATTCTGAAGAGTAAACTATCTCTGTAACTATCAATATCTTTTCCCCATTTCTTTTCAGGATCGCAGTTGATGGGCCCTTTGGCACAGCTAGTGAGGATGTGTTCAGCTATGAGGTGGTGATGCTGGTGGGAGCAGGGATTGGGGTCACTCCCTTTGCATCCATTCTCAAGTCTGTCTGGTACAAATATTGCAATAATGCCACCAATCTGAGGCTCAAAAAGGTATGTTCCTTTATTTATTGGAGGGCCTACAGTGGTCATCACACTGTCAAGTGAGGCTTTAGTGCTCCTTCAGGGGTGAGACTGACAGAAACCATGGGAGAAGCTGTGGGTGGTTCCAGAGAGGCAGGCTGTTCTTCAAAGGATTATTTGATAAATTAAATGTGCTTCTATATAAGCAGGCCTATTAGCAAAAGTAATAGCATTTGTAGTGTTTTATTCAGCATTACTGGAAATTTAGATAACGTTACTGGAAATCTGGAAGAAAGAGAAAAAAAGTACTTAGAACCCCAACATAATAGCCATCCTTTTTGTGTATTCCCTTCTAGTATTTTTCCACATAATTACATATTTTTCCACATAGTTTTGGAAATTATAAATATTGAGGATTATAATTTCATATCTTAATTTTTGTCAAACATTTAAATGATGTTTTTTAGTGTCATCACAGGCTTCAAAAAGATGAGTTTTAGTGAATCCTTCATGTCCCATGGAGAGGATATGCCCCAAAGTGTCTAAGCTGGAGTGGCACCCCTTCACACTGACCTCTGCTCCTGAGGAAGACTTCTTCAGCATCCATATCCGTATCGTTGGGGACTGGACAGAGGGATTGTTCAAGGCTTGTGGTTGTGATAAGCAGGAGTTTCAAGATGCCTGGAAACTACCTAAGTGAGTATACAGAACATAATACAAAGGAGTATGAGTTCAGGAAAAATGGCACTAAGTAGTTCTTCTTCTCACGTTATCTCTTTGTACTATCTCCTGAGTCTCTGACAAAACACACAAGTTCTAAGAATACAAGTAGCTATTTCCGTGTTCCCATTTCTTTATGTGCTATGTTTATCCAATTTTTTAATATGAGTCTGATATGAAATATAGGACATTTGAATTAAATATTGGTAATAAAAACTCCCAAATTTCTTTAAGTATGTAAGGGCCAAGGCTAAGTTATATTAATATTCCTAAAAAATATAGTATATCAAAGATATTCTTAATTTTTACTTAGAATAATTTATTTGTGTATAAATGTCATTTGTTATTAACTTAGCCTTCTTCTGTCCATATGCCTATCACGGTATCAGTCACTTGTCACTTAGTAGATCCTGAAGAAGAGTTTGTTGAATAGCTCAATAAATAGACAAATGCAAAGTGGGAATATTAAATCTACAAGATGTTAGTGATATAGAAAATTCTCACTTCAATTTGGAATGTGAGCAGGAATTTCCAACATGTGATGCCCTGGAAAGAGATATAGACATGTGTATGCACACATGCATGCATATGTGTATGCAAACGAGAGGGGAATGAAAAAATACTCATGCTGTGTTGCCAAATGTCTTCAGTTAGCTAAAAATTTCTTTTCTTACTTCAAACTCCAATGTTGACACTAAGTTGGTTACTTCGAAGTTATTTTTTAGTAGAAAGTGCCCCATAAATACACTGCTCCAGTTCAAATCGACCAATTGCACATTCCTAATAATAATTGATTTCCCATCTTATTCTGAAGAGTAAACTATCTCTGTAACTATCAATATCTTTTCCCCATTTCTTTTCAGGATCGCAGTTGATGGGCCCTTTGGCACAGCTAGTGAGGATGTGTTCAGCTATGAGGTGGTGATGCTGGTGGGAGCAGGGATTGGGGTCACTCCCTTTGCATCCATTCTCAAGTCTGTCTGGTACAAATATTGCAATAATGCCACCAATCTGAGGCTCAAAAAGGTATGTTCCTTTATTTATTGGAGGGCCTACAGTGGTCATCACACTGTCAAGTGAGGCTTTAGTGCTCCTTCAGGGGTGAGACTGACAGAAACCATGGGAGAAGCTGTGGGTGGTTCCAGAGAGGCAGGCTGTTCTTCAAAGGATTATTTGATAAATTAAATGTGCTTCTATATAAGCAGGCCTATTAGCAAAAGTAATAGCATTTGTAGTGTTTTATTCAGCATTACTGGAAATTTAGATAACGTTACTGGAAATCTGGAAGAAAGAGAAAAAAAGTACTTAGAACCCCAACATAATAGCCATCCTTTTTGTGTATTCCCTTCTAGTATTTTTCCACATAATTACATATTTTTCCACATAGTTTTGGAAATTATAAATATTGAGGATTATAATTTCATATCTTAATTTTTGTCAAACATTTAAATGATGTTTTTTAGTGTCATCACAGGCTTCAAAAAGATGAGTTTTAGTGAATCCTTCATGTCCCATGGACAGGATATACAGCAGAAAAATATTTCTATCATCTTGTATTAGATATCAGTTAAATTTCTAGCCTCTCCCTACCCAACACTTCTTTTGCAGGGGGAGGGCAGAAGACATGAAGCTTTTACTTTTTTGGGGTTATCTTCTTAGGATTAATTCCCAGGAAATTTTTTTTTTAATTTGCTAGAGAGTGCTCACCTGAGAGAGACACAGAGAGAAGGAGAGGGAGAAAGCACCCGCCCCCCACAGTGTGGTATAGTTACACCACAATCGCTTCTCCATTTCTCCATCCTTTCAAATTTTGGTATGCATGCATGTTCACAGAATGTTTTTCAAGCCTCCTGGTCTGAGATTTGAACTACAGTTGGGCATGTAGGATCCAGCTGCCTTAACCAATAGGCCACAAGACTGGCCCTCCAGGGTACATTTTTTGTTACATGTAAATTTGATTTCATTACCTGATAAAGGACATCTTTATTAAACCTTGAGACATTCTTATAATTGTAAAGATAAACTCTAAGAGGGACATTAGGCTTACTTTGGCTTTTCATTCTTCCCTTTCATGTCATTTCTATGTAGAGGAGATGTGATTAGAATTGTTTTTTTCCTTAGGAGCTCGTGACTGGGAGTGGCAGGCGGGGGAGATGGCCTATGATAACTGTTGTTAGTCTAGATTCTATTGACCTTTCTGAGAGCAAGTACAAGGGAAGTCAGGGATTTGGGGAGAGCAAGAAAGACCCAGAGGGAAAAGTGGTATGCCAGTTGTTTTGTTTGTTTGTTTGTTTGTTTGTTTTGTTTGTTTGTTTGGTTGGTTTTTCTTTCTTTTTTCTTTTTCTTTTTTCTCCCTCATGCTGTGTATTTCTGAGGTCAAGCTATTTATTGACTGCCTTGCCAGTGCCAAAGCCAGAAGGGTTTATGTGAAATAGACTGTGAAATGTCCAGAGCTTCCTAAAAATCTATGTTTCTAGTCATTCTGAGCATCTGAAAAAAACTTTGGGAATAGAAATTTATATGCTAATACTGATAGGGCCTATCCCAAATATAATCAGCTTCCTGATATGTCCCTCTTTCAGATCTACTTCTACTGGCTGTGCCGAGACACTCATGCCTTTGAGTGGTTTGCAGACCTGCTAGAGCTGCTGGAGACCCAGATGCAGGAGAAGAACAATGCCGATTTCCTCAGCTACAACATCTACCTCACTGGCTGGGATGAGTCTCAGGTAAGGACAAGATTCCAAGACTCAGATCCTTTCCATAGTGTACTGAATTATTTATTAAATTCCCTTTGGCTGATTGTGTGTCTTGGGTATTGCTTTTTTTCTAAAGACAGTTAATAGATCCAGCCCCTTCACTTTCCCTCAGCTTTTGCACATAATGTTTAGACCGTTAAGTCTAGATTCAAAGCTAAGGAGCCTACAAGGAAACAGAAGTCATGACTTTGACATAATTAGAGCCATGCTTCCACCAAGGGGTCTCAAAACAGGCAGAGAAGATAACCCACTGGATTATGAGGGAAAGAATAGTTTTTCTCTTGCTCTTTCGGTCTCTTTCTATATTTATATATGTACACAACACAAAAAAGAATATATGTAAGTATATTCTTTAATTTATATGTTTATGTACATTTTATAATATACTCAATACATTTGTAGTTATTAAGCAAATACGAGTGCCAAGTATTATCCTTAGTGTTTACATACGAGGTCATCAGAAAAGCCATGACATGATTTTCTACACAAAAATGCTTCATGACTTTTCCAACAACCAAATAGATCATCTAATTTTATTCTCTCAATAACACTAGGAGTTAGCTACTATTACTACTGACATTTTACAAATGAAGAAACCAAGGCCCAGAACAGGTTAGGTCCTTTGCCAAGGGAACCCAACAAGTGAGTGGCAGAGTAAGAATGATCTAGAGCTTGCATTCTTAGCAACTCCCAGTAGTACATGATTATCACTTGTAAATAATGAAATGTATACCTATTGAAAATGATATGTGTATGTGTGTGTGTGTGTATAGTGTATGTATAAGTGCACTTCAGAAAGTTCGTGGAAAGTTAACCTTAAAAGCTATTGGTTAAGGGATTGTAGTTTGACTTCTGGCCCCAGTGGCTTGAAAATTATGCTGGGTACATGTGTCCATGTGCCCAACATTCCAATGGGACGGAGAAATGGAGATTGGGTTGCAGCATGACCACACCCCATTAGGGAATGATTTCTCCCTCTCCCTCTCTATTTCTCTCTCTCATAAGCTCGCGTACCCTCTGGCAATTAAAAAAATGTTTCTGGAAAACTGATTTAAGTACAACTTTACTTTTTGGAAAAATATTGAAATGCATGGATATCTTTTTAATAATATGTATTTGATGAACTTTTTGAAGACCCCTTATATGTATATGGATGTGTGTGTGTTTGTGTGTATCAAATGACAGTTTGCTTTAAAAAATATTTGGAGATTAGTATAGTGAAATAAGGCCGTGGTCCTCAACCAGGGGCAATTTTGTTCCTCCACCCCACCTCTACCAGGGACATTTGGCAATTGAAACATTTTACAATTAATGAGACAGCCCTTTACAGGTAAGAATAGCTAGTCCCAAATATCAAAATTCCTTAATCAAAAAACTCTGAACAAGTTAATGACTCCTAGAAGGGATAACATTTTTGTAAATAAGCCAATATTAATGACTTGACCCGGATGCAGCATCAGCTATCATCCTGAATGAAGCACTAAGTCAAGAATCTCTGCCTGTTTCTGTTGAGTTTCTCAGCTGGTGTCTTAGTTCATTTGTGCTGCTATAACAAAATACCATAGACTGGGTAATTTATAGAGAATAAAAATATATTTTTTCACAATTCTAGAGATCAAGGCACTTGAATGTTTGGTTGTCTGGTGAGGGCTGCATCCTTCAGAGGAGAGGAATGCTATGTCCTCACAAGGTGGAGGGAGGTAGGGCAAGCTGAATGCTTCATGAAGCCTCTTGTATAAGGGCCTTAATCCTATTTATGAGATATAAGCCTTTGCGTACTAATCACCTCTTAAAGGTTCTGCCTCTTAATATTTCAGATTGGTAACACCTGAATTTTGGAGGGGACACATTCAAAGCATAGAAGCTATCTCTACCCATACATCGGTTTCTGAACTGGGACATCTTTCATGTGCACCCTGTCACTGTGAAGATTGACTTCTCTTTTGGCTTTTGTTTACAATAAACATTCCAAGTCTTGTAGCAAGTGTAGATCTGGAAACACATGACTATGAGAATTGCTGCTCCAGAAAAAGTGGTTTCAAGATGCCACTTCTGCAAGTTAAAAATGAAACAAAAACTCTTTGATTTTAAAAAAAGAAACTCAGGGGAAAAAATCTATAATATATAAATTGTGTTGAAGTTATTATTTTTAAAAACCATACATAGTTTTACAATTATGAGACTTAATTGTATTAACAAAATATTTTGTTTTACAAAACTAGTCCCTACTGGATTATTAAACCAAAGTAACCATCCTTCTTAGCCTTTTCCATCCCTATCATTCATCCAGTGAGTTTTAAATCTGATTTATCTTTAAAAAATAAATTTAATGAACTACTTTTATGAAAAATACCTGTTGTTCAAATTGAGGCCTCTTATAATGGTAATAGAAAAACATGTGACCACACACACACACACACACACGGACTAGATTTAGGCTTGATTTGATATCTCATTATGTTACCAACATATGAGTGCACTCTGGTCTATGAATATTTCAGTTGGTAGGGATTTTCTCAAAGGAGTAGGAGTATATCAGGGTAAGGAAAGAAAGTCAAACAAAGAGAAAAACAGTGAGACACTCCCCACACTTCGATGCCTGACTCTGATATTGAAATCCTCCCACTCCACTTTCCTTCTTTCTACTTCTTAGGAAATCGGTGCCCCTTTGATGGCACTCACCACATCCAATTCCAAAAATAAGATTATTTGTATTTGTACTTCAAGGTATCATTTTGTAAATTGTAAATTGCATAAGGAAGACTGTTCATCTTTGTTTACCTTTTCGCCTCCAGCATGGTGCCTTGCTATATGTGTGTGTGTGTGTGTGTGTGTGTGTGTGCGCGCGCGCGCGTGCGCACGCACGTGTAACCATCTGTGTTTTAAAATAGTAAGAACTTGGTTTGTGAAATATGTAAATATTTCTGTATGTGTTTTTGCAGCATTTCTCTTTTTATTTTTTTCTGAATTTATGTCCTTTCCTTCAGGCCAGTCACTTTGCTGTGCACCACGACCAGGAGAAAGACGTGATCACAGGCCTGAAACAAAAGACTTTGTATGGACGGCCCAACTGGGATAATGAGTTCAAGACAATTGCCAGTCAACACCCCAAGTAAGGAGTCCCCCACTAAGGTGTTCTCTAGGCCTGTGGTCTGCCTAACGCAGCAACTCTCAAGCATGATAAGACCTTTATAGTCTAGAAACTAAAATATCTGAATTACCTTATAGAGGCTGAATTCATGCCCAATACAAAGTTCAGGTATCTCTGATTTTAAGAGAGAAACTCACCTTTTAAATTCTTCTTAACACTAATGGGCATACAAATCATCTGGAGATCTTTTTCAAAATGTAGATACTAATTTAGTTGGTCTGGGGTGGAGCTCGGGAATATACATTCTTAAAGAGTGGATGCCAAGGGTACTTGGTTGGGGGCATCACATTACAAGAAATGGAGCCATACCTTGAAGAGCAAGTCTTTAAGACTAAAAATTCAGAAGAATGAAGCCATGCCAAGCTGCTGGCAGAACTGGTGTACTTAAAATGTATTTGTTCCTGATTTCAAAGTGCCAGAGAGAGTTTAGGAGACCAGTTCCCAAACCTATGGTTGGATTTTGTTTTCCAGGGAAGCCAATTGCCTTTTGAATTACCCAGCTGCCCTACTAACAGTGCTGAGCCACTCTCCCACAAAGCAATCTGAACCCTTTCGATTTGTAGAAAAGACAAAGGAGCAGAGGAAATGGCCCCACGAGGCCTGGAATAAGTAGGACACCCCTCCCACCTATTTTGTAGTCTATCTCCTCCCAAAATTTTAACTGTCTTTTCTTTTTTTTCTTCCCCAAAAGTACAAGAATAGGAGTTTTCCTCTGTGGACCTGAAGCCTTGGCTAAAACCCTCAGTAAACAAAGCATCTCCAACTCTGAGTCTGGCCCTCGGGGAGTGCATTTCATTTTCAACAAGGAAAACTTCTAACTCATCTCTTTCATGAGGAAATACCTGTAGGTTATGCTGCCAACTGCCCAAACAATGCTAGTTGATAATATGTTTCCCCACCTAAAGAGGGAGAGGGGGATAGAAAGAGAGAGAGAGAGAGAAGAAAACCATATGTAATGATTTTTCATGAAAAATATTAAAGACTATTCCATTGTGATCAGTTACATTTGTATGGAGCTGTAGAGTTTTTAAGAGCACTTTTACAAACATTATTTCACTATTTTTACTCTCAGTAATGCCACAAGAAGTTAGGGCAAATATTTCTGGACTCATTTTTAGGATTAAAAAAAAATAGCACAGAAAGTTTCAGTAACTTTCCTAAAATTATGAAGCTGAAATCAAACCTAAGCCATCTGACTCCAGGTTTGGTAGTCTTTCTGCAATAGCAGTGTGCCTCGAATTTTGTTTTTATTCTCTCCCAAAGAGGAAGCAAACCTAGAGTCAGCTATTCATTTTGCAGTCTATGTATCATTGCTATATATTTTTTTGTCATATTGAAGGAAGTTTTCTAAATGGTTAGAAGATAATATATGCTGAGAGTGATTGATCACTTACAAGGGGACTTTAAACACTTCTTGGAAAAGTGGAGTTCAAGTACAAAGTACAAATTTATTTTGGTGCAAAAACATTTTGAAATCCAGGCATAGTTTTTCTTAATACATATTTTCCACAAACTTTTTGAAGATCCCACCCCCCAGACTAGCGATAGTATTGACATCTGAGCTGACTCCAGTTTTTCAATACAACAGCCTAACTGGGTCAGAGATGCTTCTCACAAAAGAATATTAGGCTGGATTTAATGTAATATTCAGTATTTAGCATAGTGCTTGGAAGAGTAGATACTCAAGGCAAGTTTGTTGAATGAATGAAAATACTCCTCTCAGGACTTTGGGTATGTACTCACACATGTCCAGCGTGAGTTCAGGTCACCAGGTCCAGGACTTGAACCACAGTCAGCCATGTGGGAGTCCAGCACTGCAATCACTATGCTACCTGCGGACCCCACTCATCTGCTTTAAATAGGCACTCCTCCTTGGTTTACTGAAATATGCACATAAAACAGATCTAGTATGTATGTGGTTAATGGTCTATTTTTATTATAGCATCAACATCCTGAAATTGACATCCTAGACATAAAAATCCCATTTACTATGTAGATATTGAATTCACACCCAACAGAATGTTCTGGATAGCTATAAGTTCAAAATAGAGTCCCTAAATTAATGTTAATATGGCTAGAAGCAGGTTTTTGTTTTTGTTTTGTTTTTCTTACAACTGCTCCCATTTCTGGGAACTAGAAACTACTTTACTTGCCTCATCCCTGGAGCCACAAATATTTAGAGCTCTTCAGGTTTGGTAATGAGGAAGAAAGAGAAGAGATGGGGGGGGCGGTGAAGAAGACTGGGTCAAGAGGAAGGAGAATCCTCGGGGAGAAAACAGGAGAGTGAGAAAAAAAAGACAAAAGGGACTAGGGAAGAACTCAGTCTCTTGTAGTACTACTGTTGCTTTAGTATCCCAAGATCTGCTGGGGACTGAGGGTCTTTCAGCAAATAAGACCCCATGCCAAATTCGCCTCCCTGAAATATACCAGGAAGGTTTCCACTTGAAAA
>NW_006159727.1:3516099-3518439 GCF_000334495.1 Tupaia belangeri chinensis | reverse complement strand
AGAAACTTAGGGGAAGAATTTGCACCTCAGGTATCCGTTCATTCATTCAACAAATATTTGTTGTGCTATTACTGTGACTCAGCCTCTGTATTCATAGTTTCAATTATTTACACTGAAATGTGGGCAGAAGGGGGAACTCAGAGATAAAGAATCTTTTTAACTTATATGGCATAAGTAAAACCAGCTCCATTTGTTGCTCTGTGAATGTTTCTCAAGGGTTGACAAAAATATAGTTACCAAAACAGGAAGGTCTACCTGGTGTTATCCTGGCTATGAAATGAAAAATGAGTGTAAAAGTGCTATTCTCAGAGATAAAGAATCTTTTTAACTTATATGGCATAAGTAAAACCAGCTCCATTTGTTGCTCTGTGAATGTTTCTCAAGGGTTGACAAAAATATAGTTACCAAAACAGGAAGGTCTACCTGGTGTTATCCTGGCTATGAAATGAAAAATGAGTGTAAAAGTGCTATTTTTTTTATCTTTTTGAGACCTTCCCCTTTTATTTTTCCCCAAAGCCCCCAGCCGCCAATTGCCAGCTGCCAGCTGCCAGCACAGCTTTTTTAGCATGTAGTGTTTAGTATTTAGCATTTGGTAAAAAATACTGAGAGAATGATGAAGCATTGTTTTTAATCTCAAGGCTACAAAGGCTTTTCCTAGTACTTCTGCTTTTGCAATATTGTACTTACAAAATGCAAATATCTGCAGGTGCAATATGTGAATAGTCTGGGAGGAGACCCAGGAGATAATTCCTAGGAAGAACTATTAAAACTGTTCAACTATTAAAATTAATGGTAAAAAATACTGAGAGAATGATGAAGCATTGTTTTTAATCTCAAGGCTACAAAGGCTTTTCCTAGTACTTCTGCTTTTGCAATATTGTACTTACAAAATGCAAATATCTGCAGGTGCAATATGTGAATAGTCTGGGAGGAGACCCAGGAGATAATTCCTAGGAAGAACTATTAAAACTGTTCAACTATTAAAATTAATGAGCTCTGTGTTTATGTTACTGGTCTTGATATTAAAGGAAGAATTTAGGTGCCAGCAGGTGACGTGGTAGTTAAGGGTGCTGGACTCCCAGACGGCCGACTGCAGTTTGAGTCCTGGACCTGGCGGTTTGCTTTCTCACTTTCCCTCGCGCTCTCTCTTACCAAGTTAAAAAATAAATAAATAAAGTTGAAATAAAATAATTCTAAAAACAATTTAAAAATAAATAAAATATAAAGGCTGAATTTAACGAGCAGAGATTGCCTCTGCCCTGATGGGGTTGAGCATCTCTGTGTTTCCGTATACGATGTGCCAAACACTGTATAGTTTATGGACTGGGAAGGGAAAATTGAAGATTCAGTTCTGTGCTAATGCCCTGGTAATCTTTACAGCGATGAAAAAAAGGGAAAAGGAGTCTTACTTCATGTCATGGACAGAATTTTAAAGATGAAGAAGCTTCAAAATGACCTTTTTTTCCATTTCCACTGATTTTTCATGTTCTAATCTTACAATTAGGTGTCATCAGATGATGGATGCACATGCTCATGATTCCGTATCAGCCATTGTTCTAAAAGCGCCAGTCAACTATAATATTTCTGATGCCCACTATCTAGGAAAAGCAAAGGAGTGTAGACATGTGTTCTTGTGAAAATCAGCAGGTGCTGCCATAGAGGGAAAGGAAATTACCTAAAACAAATGGAAATAAAGAAATAGCTAACATTTAGAAAACATCTCTGTGGGATATGCATGAATACATTGACTTTTTCTCCCCAACCCCAGCCACCTGTGAGTAGTTTCTGGCCAAAACTAACCTTGAAGGAACATATTCTTCCCCTTTCCCCTAAAGAGTGACTTGCAGCTGGAGCCCATTCTGGAGAGGGGAGGGAGGGAGGGCATATGTATTTCAAAGCCAGGCAATCAAGCAATGGGGAATATCCTTTGTCAATTTTGTTAGTAGATAAACTTTTCCTGTGGCTGATATAACTATTAAACAGTATAAGCAATAACCAGATCCAGGTACTGAAGACAGAAAGTCTACCAGACCCCACTAGTGACCAACATGCTTGCTTTGATCTGATGGTGTTTAACTGGTTACTATACCACACTGTGGCTGAAGGTAATTCACTGACTAGCTGCCATTGGTATATCCGGTGAATTGGAATAAACCCCAAGCATTTCTCAGCGGCTTACTGTGACAAAGTCCATGTTGTTTATATTACACTAGCAGCTTAGATGTGACATAAGTATCCAAAGATATTTTCAAATCTACTGTGCTAGGTACATATTATGCACTAGAAATAGCTGAGTAACTATGGTTGCATAAACTTCTAGTTTATTCCATCTAAGTATCT
>NW_006159727.1:3508483-3515733 GCF_000334495.1 Tupaia belangeri chinensis | reverse complement strand
AAAGCAAGCTGCCAGATTTGGGACTTAAACTGCAGTCAGCCATGTGGGAGTCCAGCACCTTAACTACCACACCGCCTGCTGTCCCCTAGATTCTTTTATTTATTTTCTTTATTTTTGAATTTTATTTATTATTTTTTAAACTTGCTATAGGGCACATATGCTCACCAGGGGGAGACAGAGAGAGAGAGAGAGAGAAAGGGAAAGGGAGAAACCAAGACACCAGGTCCGGGACTCGAAACGTAGTTGACCATGTAGGAGTCCAGCAACTTAACCACCATGCCACCTGCTGGTCCCAACTGCAGTCTTTATTATCTTGTGGTTGAGGAATGAGGTGGTCTAGGCAATTAGATATTCCAGCTACTAATAATTATTGCTAATATTTTTTTTGGAGAGTTTTTTTGTTTTTTGGTTTTTTGTTTTTTTTTGTTATAGGGCGCGTGTGCTCGCCAGACAGACAGAGAGAGACATAGAAACAGAAAGCGAGAAATCACCCCCCAGGGGGGATGGTCACGCTGCAATCTCTTCTCCTCCATTCTCCTCTGGGGATCTTGGGCACGCACGCACACGCACACAGCGTGAGTTTTAAGCCACTGGGTCCGGGACGCAAACCGCGGTCAACTACGTGGGAGTCCAGCGACATAGCCATTACGCTAACTGCTGGTTCCGCATTATTGCTAATATATTAACAATTTTCAAGAAATAACTATTCTGTCAATAGTATGCACTGGTGGGATACGATAAACTATAAGAATTAAGTAAATCCCAAAATATACTGTTTTGTAGAAAAAAATATCAGGAAAGGTTGTACATGAGCAGAGGCCACTACGAATTTATTTTCAGAATTAACCATATGGATACAGTGCCTGTATGACTTCTGGGAACAGCTCCAAGTATTGCATTCTGAGACAGCTCCACATACAGAAAACTTAATTTATATAAAAAATTAAGTTCAAAAGATCTTCATAAATCTTAAAACTACATTATAATATTAAGTAATCTATATCCAAATTTACTACTCTATTAGATCACTCAGTTGCTAAATATCACTTCCTTTTTTCAGTCGTGCAATTCACCATTAAGTAACAGTAAACTCACCCACACCCAACCATGTTCATGGAAAAAGCTAAATATCATTTTTTCAGGTCAGAGAGGGGCAAGTTAGGGCATAACCAATGAGTCATCTATTTTCTTCCCAAGAGATGTCAGAGCATAACTCACAGATGTTCGTGTTGCTTATTAAGAAAAAAAAATATTGTGCCATCTAAACATCTCCTGAGAATAGATAATGTGTTTGCATTGGCTGAAAACAACCAGTGCACACTGTTGACAGGATATTCTAGATTGAGTTATTGAAGGTCAACCGAACTATCTGATCATCCGAACTATCTGATCATCCTGATTTCTAATTTTGGGCTCCACATCACCCCCAACCTCACACTCAGACAGTTGTGTTGTCAACTTCCTGCTGCATTCATCACTAGGTGTTTCGTTCTGCTGAGGCAAAGGTGTCCATGGCTTTATTAAGATCAAAGGCAATGGCAAGTCTGAATATGTCCAACTCACAAAGAAAATAGGTTGTCAAATAGCCTTTAAGAATAAGAAGTTTGGGGGCAGCCAGTGCTGTAGAGGTGAAGGCACTGGATCCCACATGACTACCTACAGGGTTCAAGTCCAAATCCAGCAGCTTGAAAATCATGCCAGGCACATGTACATGTGTTCTCAAAATCCCAAGAGGAGAAAGGAGAAGGGACTGTGGCACAGTCATCCTTCTGGGGCGTGATTTCTCACTTTCTCTTTGTCTCTCTCTCTCTCTCTCTTGCAAGCACACAAGCCCTATAGCAAAACTGGGGGAAAAAATGAGTTTTTGCACTTTGTGCCTTTTTCCTTTGTAGGAAATAAACATCAAACTTTACTTTCCATTTAGTATATATAAAATGAATTTTGAGAAGTCTGCTTCCTCTCTAACACATTGTATATTAAAGGGTGAGGATATGGGTTAGGCAAGAATTGAAACAAATATAAATAGATGGCATTAGCATAAATAGGGGAAAAGGGCAAGATAGAGAATGTTAAAATGCATAGAGATGTTTTTCTTTGCTTTTTAAAAAAGTAAACAATGCTTAAATTGATTGCAAATTGGCCCAAATTTTAGACTTCTCTCTGTATCCACATCCTCTACAATTTCAGTCCTCATCATAAGGTCTACCCTTTGCTCACTCTGAATCTGAGCTCTTATAATTTTTATTTTTTAAAGGTTTTTGCCATAGGACACATGCATTTGCCAGAGATACAGAGAGAGACAGTGAAAAGGGAAGTGAGAAATCACCCCCCCCAGGGGGATACCACAATCTCTTCTCCTCCATTCTTCTCCTGGGACCTTGGGCACGCACGCACTTGCGTCTGGCATGAGTTTCAAGCCATATGGGACTAAAACCATGGTTGGCCATGTGGGAGTCCAGCATCCCAACCACCATACCACCTGCTGGCCCCAAATCTGAGCTCTTCTTACAATTTACACTGACCAATAGAATGTGGCAGAAGTGATAACTGTGTTCTAAAATTTAGGCCTCAACAAATCTGGCATGTTCCTGTTCTTTCTTTTGCTCCTCTGCCTTTTCCTCGTTGGTATGCTCGGGCTTGGTTGCTCTAGGTGAGATAGATTTCGGGCAGAGCAGAGACAGCCTGGTAGTCCCAAATGAGACTCCAGATTCGTGAGAGAGACCTCACAATGAAAAGAACTGCTTGGCCTATCACAGATGACTGCAGATGCACAAGTGAGCCCAGCTCCAATCGACAGAATCACCCCTATAACCTGTAGATGTGTGAGAAATATTAAATGGCTATTGTTTTAAGTCACTAACTTTAGGGTAGTTTGTTACACAACAGAGCTGCTGATACAAATGGTATGACAAGTTGATGAAAGGGATGAAAGGGCTCTAGTATGAGAGATGTAGGTGATTGTATTCATGATGACATTACATGGAAAGCTCTTTTTTCTTCTTTCTGTAGGGAGCACGTACTCATAGGAGACAGACAGAGATGGAGAGAGAGGGAAAGTGGAAAACACCCCCTCCTCAGGGGGATGGCTACACCACAATCCCTTCTCCTTTTGGGATTTTGGATACATGAACCCAGTATGTTTTTCAAAGCCAGGTCAGAGACTTGAACCATTCATTTAGCTATGTGGGATCCAGCTGCCTTAACCTCCATATCATCTGCTGGTCTAGAAAATTTTTCTGAGGATTACTATGAAACATATATTAACTTTACTATGAGAGGCATACATGTTTTGAATTCCAAAGGTGTTGCCATCTAGAAAGTACAGATAACTTATGTCGGGTCTACTCTGATAACAAACACCCTCTTTCATCCTTTGTAGAAATAAGCTTTCTGGCAAAGTCACTATCTGAATTAGAAGTAAAAACTGTGGATAGGAATGGGAGGAAGTGTCTGAGCAGTTAAAATAGAATACACATCCACAAACAGTATATTAAACTATGGCAAAGTTGGTCAGAAATTCATTCAGAGCTTCTTGTATACTTGCTATAACCAGCTTAGTCATCTTGCCCCCAAACCCATAGCTAATGAGAAGTAGCATGAGAGGGACTGCTAGAGAGTAGTACATACACAGTGGTAACAAATACCATCTGAGAATCTAAGAAAAGGCAAAAAGGCAAAAAGGCAAAAGAAAAAAAAAAAAACCAAAAAAAAAAAAAAAAAAAACATCATCTGAGAATCTAAGAAAAGGCAAAAAGGCAAAAAGGCAAAAGAAAAAAAAAAAACCTAAGAAAAAGAAAAAAAAAATACTGCAAGGCAGACTCAAAAACTCAGAATCACAGCAGCCTGAGGTCATTTAGTATAAGGGAAAAGAAGCTCCATATGCCTCAACAGAACCCAACAGCATCAGCGCACTTCATTTCTTCATTCATTCATTTATTCACGCATTTATTCATGGCTTTCGTACTGAGTTTTTCTCTGGTCAGTGTACTAGCTAGAAACTAAAGGGATGAGAATATTAATTAGAGCTTGCAGTTTAGACTATGACATGTGTAATGGCCATGATGTTCTTAACAGTTCATTCACAAAAGGGTTAAATCATGGCCTGTTGGTTAAGGCAGTGAGATACCACATTCCTGACCATGCAGTTCAAATCCTGGCCCTGGCAGCTTGAAATACATGCTGGGTTAATGTGCGCATGTGCCTGAAACCCTGACAGGATGGAAAAATGGACGAGGAGGGATTGCAGCATTACCATGCTCCACTGGGGGAATGCTTTCTCCCTCCCTCTGTCTCTTTCTATCTCTCTGGAAAGCACATATGCCCTGTGGCAAATTTAAACAAAATCATGTTAAGTCAGCTAAAATATTCATGCAAAATGGTTAAGGTTTTTGCCTAAGTTTAAAGGATAAATCTTCAGGTGTCTGGAAAGTGTGACCATTAAGAATGACTCATTCTGGGGCCAGCAGGTGGCGTGGTGGTTAAGGCGTTGGAATTCCCACATGGCTGACCACGGTTTGAGTCCCAAACCTGGCAGCTTGCTCGCGCTCTCTCTCTCTCTGGCAAAACTCATGTGAAAATAATACTAAATAAATGAATAAAATAATTTTAAAAAAGAATTATTCATTCTATAGTGTCCCCAGATGGCTCAAGTATGTCTCCATTTCCAGTGCAGAAACCTTCACATGCCAGGGGAAAGGAGAAAAGAAGTTGTATAGACTATGCCTAAAAAAGTAAAAGTTGTTTAAAATTTAAAGATAAAGAACTAGGTTGCTTTAAAAGGAGAGGAGAGGGGCCAACAAGAGGCGTGGTGGTTAAGGAGATGGACTCTGGCTGGCCACAATTCTAATCCCAGAACACGGGGCTTGCTTTCTCACTTTGCTTCTCTCTCTCTCTCTCTCTCTCTCTCTTGCTCTCTCTCTCAGGTGAGCACATGTGCTCTCTAACAAATTTAAACAAATAATAATAAATAAAATTAAATTAACAATTTTTTAAAAATGAAAGAAGTAGGAGAAAGCTGGTGGTGTGGTGGTTAAGGCACTGGACTCTTACATAACCAACCTGTAATTTGAGTCCTGGACCCAGCAGCCTGAAACTCACACCAGGCATGTGTGTGTGTGTGTGTGCCCGAAATCTCAGGGGCAGAATGGAGAAGAAGGGATTGTGGCGTGGTCATCACTCCCTCTCACTGTCTCTCTCTGGTGAGTGCACATACCTTATGGCAAAAACCTTGAAAAAAAATAAAAAGGAAGGGGAGGATGGGAAATCAAGATTGCCTCACAATTGAGGTGCTAGCAGAAGAAAAAGGTTTTATTCTTCTAAAAATGATTCTTTAAACCTTCTGCTGAAATTTTTTAAAAAATCAGACTATGCTAATAACCCTTTTACTTTCTTTCTTAATGATATATAAAAATCCAATGAGTTATTTCCAGAAATGAGGAAGTTTAGATCTGTGGGATGCAGATCTGCTGCAGGTGATGTTTATTGCTTTTGATGCAGGAAGCTGGGGTGATCAGGCACATCAGTGCTGAGTTCGACGTCACAAGCTAACTGGGTTCATGCCTCATGCTCATGAAGCATTAGAGATGTGGGCACAGGGAGAGGGTAACAGAGCTAAGTTTATTAAAAGAGGAAAAGAAAAACAGAGCTCCTGAGCAGGAAGGTGTCCCAGAAATAGGTTGTTGAAGAAGAGCTGGGGCAAGGGATTTTTATCCCAGCAAGGAAGGACTTGTGCATGCATCTCTTTCGTGGGGGCTGTGTTTCAGGTGATTCACATCATCTTTCTCCTGTTTGGGAGTGGGCTCACAAATCACAAGACTTTAGACATTTAAACCTCAATTAATTAATATTCAGCAGATCTTTGAGGTCTGTGGCCCACAAAGTTTCTAGTGTTTATCATGTTTTCTACAGGTCTGAGATGAAGCTTTGTTCTTTGATGTATTTTTCCCTTAAATGTAAATTCATTTAGACCTCTTTATCTTGTAGGTGAAAGCCTGCATGTCATATTCCTATTTCTCAAATGATAACTCATAGCAAGTTATTGTTGAAGGTCCTTTGCTCTCTCGCTCTTCAGACCAAGAGAGAATACGTTCTTTGTAATGTATCAGTGACATGGAAAGTTAGTTTAGATGGCATTATCTCAAGCAAGCTGCAGGCAGCTCTGGCTGTAAGCAGTTCTCTGTGTGAGTAAGCAGTGAGAGCCAATGGTTGATTTCTAGTGAGAACAATGAGTGACTTAAATGCTTGACCAGAGTGACTCCATCTCGTAGGCTGGCTCCATCTTGTGGGTTTATATTCTAACCATATGTGCATTTGTGTCTATTTCCTACCTCACTTTGAGACAGCGGAGAACTGTATGATCTTCTTTAAGTAAAATTTAAACTGGCTGAATGGATCTAAAGTATGATAAACATTTAAGGAAAAAAAATATATATATATAGCCTAGTTAAGCAGTCATGAAACCCCCAAGTCTGGTTGAAAAGACAGATTCAACTTCGTAATGAAAATCCAGACAATTCCAGTTCAAGATGGTGAGCTCATCCTAACCAATTTTCTTTCTCTCTTTCCTCAGACTCTTAAAAGGGATTTTAAAAATATCAGGGTTATAACCCATGTGAATAAAATATAAGAATACCATCAAGGAATAAAAAATTTAAACATATCCCTAGAAATTTGATAATTGATAGGGACATAGCAATTTACAAACTGGAATGAAGGAAATCAAAACCAGAAGCATGTTAAGATGGGGAATAGAGTCCTGGAAAATGCCTACCTACCTTGAAGAATTCCAGGAGATTAAGGGCATGGAAATAGATACTAAAGAGGGAAACAAATGGGGCTAAAGAAAGTGAAGTCCATGACTTAACCAATATAAACTCCAGAAAGAGAGTATAGAGATAGCATAAAAAGTATTATAAATTGTAAGATACTTTATCTGAGCTAAGTAATTCATGTTGTCATAATGATACAGGTCACTCGGTAACCAGCACATTTAAAATACATTCCTACAGGACCAGCAGATAGTGTAATGGCTATGTTGCTGGACTCCCATGTAGTCAACCGTGGTTAGAATACCAGACCCTGTAGCTTAAACTCACACTGGGCACGTATGCATGTGTGCCAAAGATCCAGAGAGGAGATTGGAGGAGAAGGGATTGTGGCGTGGCCATCCCCACCCGTTCCGGGGGTGATTTCTTGTTTTCTGTCTCTCTGTCTCTGTCTTTCTGGTGAGCACACGTGCCCTATAGCAAAAA
>NW_006159727.1:3465694-3508429 GCF_000334495.1 Tupaia belangeri chinensis | reverse complement strand
ATAAAAATATTTCCAAACATCAAGATAAAAGCAAATTGGCAGTAGCCTCTAGAAAGAAAAAAAATCGAAGCAAAACAAAAGAAATTAAAGCACAGTTAACCAATAAAATAGCAAGAATCAATCCAGATCCAGCAATGCTGGAACTAGACCATAGACCAAGACCCTCATAGTTTTGCTGGAAATTATATTTAACCTACAAATTTTATACTCTTAGTTTACCCTAGGTCCTCTGGAAAGCAGAGTTTTAGATGAGGATTAAAGGCATATTTTGCTTGGGAGGTATAAGTAAAAGGTGGTGAAGGGAAGAAACTGGGTAATTGAGGCAAGAAAAGATGTGAAGCATGGAAGGTGAAGCATCACCACAGGCGCCACCTGCCTCAGCTTGCCAAGTGGGAGAACATGGACACGGAATGGGAGCAGCAGTGAATTTGGAAAAAAACAGATAGGCAGACACACAAGTAGAAAAAAAATGGGGATTGAGCGAATCGGGCAGATTGGATGTCTCTGATGGAGATAGCCACTGCATTGAGTCATTCCCAGATTTGTTCTTTTGTAGGGCAGTGGGGGAGGGAGAAGCAGACAGTAAATCCAAGAGTTTTTTTTTTTTTTTTTTTTTTGGAGAGATTTTCACTGTAGGGCGCGTGCGCTCGCCAGACAGACAGAGAGAGACATAGAGACAGAAAGCGAGAAATCACCCCCCAGGGGGGATGGTCATGCTGCAATCCCTTCTCCTCCATTCTCCTCTCGGGATCTTGGGCACGCACGCACACGCGCCCGGCGTGAGTTTTAAGCCACCGGGTCCGGGACACGAACCGCGGTCGACTACGTGGGAGTCCACCTACATAGCCATTACGCTAACTGCTGGTTCCCCAAGTGTTTCTTTTTTTAATCACTGACTGCAATTGCGGAGCACCTTGCATCTTGTGATTCTAAACAAGCCTCCCCTGACCTCAGGCTGACACAGTTTCCTTTAATTTACACCGTCGTCCAGTGCAAAATACAAGAAAAACAGATCAGATCCTTGTTAGCAGCATCAGCACAAGGACCATATCTCTGCTTGTCTTTAAAAGTCACTATTGTTTTCCTCAGATTTGGTCACTCCCTATAGCCACCCGTTCCAAATAAGTACCAAAGAGTCAGAGTCAGCAGGTGTGTGTGCTAAGTGGATGGGTCTCTTCTAGAAGGGCTTCGAAAGTAACCGCACTTCCAAATGATCCAAGAAAGAAACTCCTCTTGTCTGTTTTCCAATGGTCAAGATGCACTCCTTTGGAATATAGCCCCCCCCCTGCTACACACACACGTGCAAATACACGTGCACACACACACACACACACCTCAGAGTCACATCTATCAGCCTCAGTGACAAGTCAGGAACTAGACCCCATGCTCTGCACTGAGGCATTTCATCCAAATCTGGAAGAAAAGAAGTGGCCCCACACAGATGGGGTTCTGACCAAGAGAGGGAAAAGGGAGGCATTTGAGAGAATCTGAGAGGAAGCACATAGTTTGTGCTAATAAATACCCAAATACTTAGTTGTGGAGTGAAATAAAGACATTTCCAGATTTCCGCTTTTCCTTTTTTACCTATATAACATATGTAAAGTGTATAATGTATACTAATCTTTTTTTTCTTTTTGTGGAAGAAAAACTTTACCATTGCAAAAAAATAATCTGTATGAAGTAGAAATTGATTTCAATAGTATTAGTAGAGAATATGATAAAAAAAAAAGTGGAGGTAACTGGATGTGAAATTCTGACAGTCGTCAAACAGTCTCAGATGGTTAAGCTAAGGCCAACACCTAATGAGGACAAAAGCCTTATCTGTGGGGAATTTTGGATGATACTTGGAGAAATATTACACTGTGCATAAAACAAACTGAATCGTTTTCACAAGAGTTGTAATGTCTCATATACTAAAAGGTTTTTTCTGCATGCACTTCAATTTCACAACAAGAGTGACATAATATACCTAAACACAGAAGAAAGCATTCATGCAAGGTATCTAACTCCTTGATAGAATAATGCATACAATTCAGAATGCTTACACTATGATTACATCTAGGGCTTTCTGCAATGATAAAGTGGTGGCTATGGAAAACATGACCCCCGGTATCAACATCTAGAAAGTACCCACTACCTTCCACAAATGTACACTAATCTTACTTGGGCAACTCGATACATTTTTACATCTGTATACACCTGTTTCACTATCACTCAGATCAAGATAGAATATCAAGAACCCATTTTCCCCCATACCACTTCACAGTCGATAGCCCTCCCTCTCAGCACGCACACGCGCCCGGCGTGAGTTTTAAGCCACTGGGTCCGGGACACGAACCGCGGTCGACTACGTGGGAGTCCACCGACATAGCCATTACGCTAACTGCTGGTTCCCCAAGTGTTTCTTTTTTTAATCACTGACTGCAATTGTGGAGCACCTTGCATCTTGTGATTCTAAACAAGCCTCCCCTGACCTCAGGCTGACACAGTTTCCTTTAATTTACACCGTCGTCCAGTGCAAAATACAAGAAAAACAGATCAGATCCTTGTTAGCAGCATCAGCACAAGGACCATATCTCTGCTTGTCTTTAAAAGTCACTATTGTTTTCCTCAGATTTGGTCACTCCCTATAGCCACCCGTTCCAAATAAGTACCAAAGAGTCAGAGTCAGCAGGTGTGTGTGCTAAGTGGATGGGTCTCTTCTAGAAGGGCTTCGAAAGTAACCGCACTTCCAAATGATCCAAGAAAGAAACTCCTCTTGTCTGTTTTCCAATGGTCAAGATGCACTCCTTTGGAATATAGCCCCCCCCCTGCTACACACACACGTGCAAATACACGTGCACACACACACACACACACCTCAGAGTCACATCTATCAGCCTCAGTGACAAGTCAGGAACTAGACCCCATGCTCTGCACTGAGGCATTTCATCCAAATCTGGAAGAAAAGAAGTGGCCCCACACAGATGGGGTTCTGACCAAGAGAGGGAAAAGGGAGGCATTTGAGAGAATCTGAGAGGAAGCACATAGTTTGTGCTAATAAATACCCAAATACTTAGTTGTGGAGTGAAATAAAGACATTTCCAGATTTCCGCTTTTCCTTTTTTACCTATATAACATATGTAAAGTGTATAATGTATACTAATCTTTTTTTTCTTTTTGTGGAAGAAAAACTTTACCATTGCAAAAAAATAATCTGTATGAAGTAGAAATTGATTTCAATAGTATTAGTAGAGAATATGATAAAAAAAAAAGTGTAGGTAACTGGATGTGAAATTCTGACAGTCGTCAAACAGTCTCAGATGGTTAAGCTAAGGCCAACACCTAATGAGGACAAAAGCCTTATCTGTGGGGAATTTTGGATGATACTTGGAGAAATATTACACTGTGCATAAAACAAACTGAATCGTTTTCACAAGAGTTGTAATGTCTCATATACTAAAAGGTTTTTTCTGCATGCACTTCAATTTCACAACAAGAGTGACATAATATACCTAAACACAGAAGAAAGCATTCATGCAAGGTATCTAACTCCTTGATAGAATAATGCATACAATTCAGAATGCTTACACTATGATTACATCTAGGGCTTTCTGCAATGATAAAGTGGTGGCTATGGAAAACATGACCCCCGGTATCAACATCTAGAAAGTACCCACTACCTTCCACAAATGTACACTAATCTTACTTGGGCAACTCGATACATTTTTACATCTGTATACACCTGTTTCACTATCACTCAGATCAAGATAGAATATCAAGAACCCATTTTCCCCCATACCACTTCACAGTCGATAGCCCTCCCTCTCAGATCTGGGTAACCACTATTCTGACTTCAAATATGTATATGTTTTGTCAGCTCTTGAATTTCCTAAAAAAAAAGTCCTGCAGTATATGCACTCTTATGTCTTTTGCGCAAAAATCTTAAGATTTATCCATGTTGCATACAGCAAGAGTTTTTTTTTAATTGTAGTCTAATCTTCAATTATATGACTCCATGAAACTTATTTCATTAATAAATATTTCATTAATAAATAAATTGTTTTCAAATTTTGACCATTATGAGTGAAGCTGCTAGAAGCATTCTTGTATATCCTTTGGTAGATATATGCAGTCATTTCTCTTGGGCATATATGTAATAGTCAGATTCCTAGGTCATTAGATAAGTGTATGTTTAGTTTCAGTAGACATTTGCAAACTTTTCTAAAATCATTATCTCAATTTATACTCTTACTAGCAATATTATGAAAGTATAGTAATTAAGACAGTGTGGTATCAGGGCAAGGTTTAGAAAAATATATGTCAGGAATCAGCAGGTGGCGTGGTGGTTAAGGTGTTAGACTCCCACATGGCTGGCTGTGGTTTGAGTCCCAGACCTGGCAGCTTGCTTTCTCACTTTCTGTCTCTCTCCGATGAGCGTACATGCCCTACAGAAAATTTTAAAGTAATAATAATAAGGGGTCAACAGGTGGCATGGTGAGTGGGATGCTGGACGCCCAAATTGTCAACTGCACATAGTCCCTGACCCAGCAGTTTGAAATTTATGCTGGGCACGTGTGTGTGCCCAAAATCCTGTGAGAATGGAGGAGAAGGAATTGAAGCATGGCCATCCCCCCAGGGGATGAGAAATCACTTTCTCTCTGTCTCTCTCTGGCAAATTCACATGCCCTATAGCAAAACTATATATATTTACACACACATATGGAGCTAATAAACATGAAAAATGCTCAACATCATTAGCCATAAAAATATAAATTAAGATTACAAGGTAATATTATCTCATACCCATCAACACAGCTAAAAATAAAAGGGTTTGATTGTTGGCAAGGACATAAAAGAGTTGGAATTCTCAGTGATTTTGAGACTTTCAGGTACACTGAACTAAACCTTCCCTAAGTCTTAATAAGTAATTTAAAGCTGTGTTTTTGAAAAATGAGGAAGTAATCAAAAATTAATGAGGAGATGAGATCCAGAAAGCAATGGTTCTAAACCAGGAGAGTAGAAAAAGAAAGTCCCTGAATTATGGCTATAAAATTGGTTTTTAGAGCAGCTATTTCAAATAGGAGAAGATGGAGCTCTAATATCTCCAGGAAATAAGGGAACTTGATGAAATAAATAAAATGATAGCTTTTTGGGGGAAAAAAGAACTTGAGTATATGGTAAGAGCATTCAGTGGGAGTTAAAAAGCAGAATCTATTCAAACATCATTCTAGGAATATTCCCATTAAGTGGTGTAGTCATGAATTAGATCCATAGAGAAAGAGAAATCATCCTAGCATACAACTCAGCCTGAAGTGAAAAATGTTTGTGTCATTAGAATGTAAATTTTTATTGGTTTTCTAATTTTAGAATTAATTAATAGACAAATCACAGAGGATATAGCTATGGCTTATAAAAAAGGTTGTAAAGTTATCAACCTTGACAGTATAAAATTAAAAGCGCATTAGAAGGGGTAAAATATTGACAAGAATTGAGGGAGAAAAACGATATGCCATGTGTATATATGACCATGACTGTGAGATGTTTCATAGAAATAATTTCATATGACCCATTGTAGTGGCACAGAAACGCCATAGCTGCACTGGACTCCCTCCCACATAGTCGACCATGGTTCAAGTCCCAGACCCAGTGGCTTGAAAATTATGCCAGGTGTGTGTATATGTGTGCCCAAGATCCTAGGGGTAGAAAGGAGGAGAAGGGATTGCAGCATGGCCATCCCCCACTGGGAAGCAATTTCTCACTGTCTCTCTCTCTCTCTTTCTCTCTTGGCAAGTGCACGTGCCCTAAGGCAAAAATCTCTAAAAAATATGACAATATTCTGTGTGTAAGTGTGTGTGTGTGTGTGTGTGTGTGTGTGTGTGTTTAGGTACATAGCAAAGGTCTGAAAAAATATCCACTAAAATTTTGATATGCTATTCTAGACAAATCAGGGTAACTTGGAATTAGGCAAAAAGGAATGTTCACTTTTATGCTCTTTTAATTGTACTACATCTGATCTAATTTGCACATATTGTTACCAAATGTTAGCCTCTTCCAAGTTTTGGTGGGGATTATATTTCCAATCAGCTTTTTTTTTTTTTTTTTTTTTTGTCATTCCCTCTTTCAAAAACCTGCAAAGTTTCTTGCTGCTTAAGTATAGAGTCTTCTTTTTTTTTTTTTGAGAGTTTTTGTTTGTTTGTTTGTTTTTTGCTATAGGGTGCGTGCGCTCGCCAGACAGACAGAGACAGAGAGACAGAAAGCAAGAAATCACCCCCCAGGAGGGATGGCCATGCTGCAATCCCTTCTCCTCTCGGGATCTTGGGCACACACGCACACGCGCCCGGCGTAAGTTTAAGCCACCGGGTCCGGGACACGAACCGCGGTCGACTACATAGGAGTCCAGTGACATAGCCACTACACTAACTGCTGGCCCCTAGAATCTTCTTAATGTGGCTTAAGAGGGTCCTCATGATTTGGCCTACATTTCTTCTTTGGTTTCATTTCTTCATTTCATGATATTATACCTAAAAATCAATAGGGCAGAAAGAGTCATCATAGATGTATCTAGAAGGATACTTAGACATTTTTAGAAAACAGTACTAGTTTAAGATCCCTTTTGTACACAAAATATACTAAGCCCTTGCCCAAGGCTGACAGCCCCAAAGTTCTTCCATCCTGTCACGACAGTAAGCTCAATGTCCAGGAACATTAGTTGGTACCCAGGAATCTCTATCATTTTACTTGGAAGCCAGTCCTTTCATAGTTAAGAGCAAACAACAGCAACTTTTCTATCCTTCCCTATTGGATCTACATATTTAATCAACACATGGTTTCCTTCCCAAGTGAGTATGAGCAACATTTATAACAAATACTTTGCTTCTGTATTACAGGGATTTTTACATTCTCAGCCTTTGATATCTGCATCTTTGCTATCCACCAACTGACTGCTATGTCAAAGTCATTCATTTTAGCTTTTATTAGAGAAGGCTCTACTTCCAGTATCAATTTCGCTTTTAGTTGGTCAAGATCATGCTGCTTTAACACCCCCAAAATCTCAATAGCTTAAAGCAACAAAAGTTTATTTCTATATTATAGGATCATTGCATGTCAGCTGGGGCCAGTGGACTCTGTTCAATGTTTTCCTCCTGTATGGGCCAAGGCTAAGGTAGACTCAACCTACTTGCTTTATTATGCGCTAAGAACTTTACTTGCTTCATCTAATTTAATCTTCACAGCAGTTAGCTCTGTGTTTCAGAGGAAGAAACTTAGGTATAGAGATGTTTAGCAATTTTCCTAAAGTCATGTATCTAGAAAACAAACCAATTAGTGTTTGACTCTGGACAGCAGGTTTCCCCAAAGTCTTACCTAATACTACACAGAATAATTACAAAAGTTCAAAGTAGGGAACCAGCAGTTAGCATAATGCCTATGTCGCTGGACTCCCACGTAGTCGACTGCGGCTCGCGTCCCGGACCCGGTGGCTTAGAACTCACGCCGGGTGCGTGTGCGTGCGTGCCTAAGATCCCGAGAGGAGAATGGAGGAGAAGGGATTGCAGAGTGACCATCCCCCCTGGGGGGTGATTTCTCACTTTCTGTCTCTCTGTCTCTCTCTGTCTGTCTGGCGAGCGCACGTGCCCTATAGTGAAAAAACCTCTCCCCACCCCCCAAAAAAAGTTCAAAGTAAATGAATAGAGATGCTAAAATTTATTGGGATGGGGGGTGGATGAGTAGGAGTTTATCTCAAAAGCTAACCTTGGAAGAGAATGCTAACTCCCAACAGATTTTTTTGTGTTAATTTGCCAGAAGTCACATGCCCTCACCAGGGAGAGAGAGAGAGAGAAGAGAACATGAGAATGCATTTCCGATATGGAATGGACGGACACACAATATTCCTGTATCTTCCATCTTTCTCTCCTTTCAGGATTTGGGGCACATGCACATGTGCTTGGTGTGTTTTTCAAGCTGCTGGATCAGAATTTGAACTGACAGTCTGTCATGTGGGATCCAGCTGCCTTAACCACAACACTAGGGACTGGTCCTAAACACAAATTTTGAAAGTCTATTTATTTACTGGAGAGATAGAGAGACAGAGAGAAAGAAAGGTGGAGACCCCTGGCAGGATAATGCCATGTTCTGATTCTCCAGCCTTCCACCCAGCCAGGATGATGGGTATGCCATGGGCATACCTGATATGTTCTAGTCAATGCAGGATCTAAACCAGGACCTTACCATATGGCTTCAGCATTGTTCAGTGACGCCTTACCATCCACACCACTATGGCTGGGCCTTGAAAGAATTTTAACTAGTGATGATATGTAAAAAAGAAAAATTAGGTTATGATGTTAAAAACTGAGTAACACGTGTGTATTTTAGAAATTTCATTTATTTATTTTTATTTTTTAATTTTTGGAGAGGTTTTTGCTATAGAATGTGTATACTTGCCAGAGAGACAGAGAGATAGAAAGCAAGAAGAAATCCCCCCCCCCAGGGGGGTGGCCATTCTGCAATCCCTTCTCCTCCATTCTCCTCTTCGGATCCTGGGCATGCATGCACACACGCCTGGAGTGAATTTAAGCCACCAGGTCTGGGACTCAAACCACAGTCAGATACATCGGAGTCCAGCGACAGTCATTACACCATCTGCTGGTTCCAGGAATTCCATTTATTTAACAAAATGCTTTAAGCATCATCTTTAAATACAGTGCAGTGTGGCTTCTAGATCTAGGGCTACCATAAGTCCTGGAGTCCTGGAATACCTGGGATTATCTGTGTAGGTAAAATGCAAGGATTTAATGACCAAGAAGTGGGTGGTGTCACCTCAAGCTGTAGAAACTGTGGTAGAGCTGAGGTACATGCATAACCCCAAGTTGCCTTCCATGTGGAAAAGAACCACTTCAAATGGAAAAAGCTGAATTCCTCTCCCAGACATACTCCAGCTGCTGAACATGGTGTGGTGAACAGGAGCCTTTTGATTTTTGTTTTTAAGGTTTTGTTTGTTTGTTTTGCCATAGGGCATGTTCCATGAAGAGGAGAAAGACAGAGAGACAGTGAGAGGGAAAGTGAGAAATCACTACCCCAGAGAGGTTGACCATGCCGCAATCACTTCTCTTCCATTCTCTTGGGATTTGGGGCATGCACGTACCTATGCCCAGCATGAATTTCAAGATGTCAGGTCCAAGACTCGAACCACAGTCAGCCATGCGTGAGTCCAGCTCTGTAACCACCTGCTGGTCCCAAGTGTAGCTTTTTGAATGTAGCACTGAGCTGTGTGTCTCTATGCCTCCTGGCATAGGATGGGAGTTTAGTTATCTGTCATCTGAGAATAGAACATAGAGAATAGCCCAGCCTGGTGGCACAGTCAGTAGCATACTAAAGTACAGTGCTAGGACACATGCCAACTGGTTAAAATCCCCTGCCCTGTTGACCTGGAACACACCAAGCATGTGCACCAGATTCTGATGAGTTGGAAGACCGGGAGAAGGGGATTATGGCATGAGGAGATCCTGTTGAGGGGGCTTTTCAATCTCATATGCACACACATGCACTTTTTAATTCTACTGTGAATTTTAAAAGAATATAGAAGACCATGGAGTTTTAAGGTCATATAGCATTGTCTCTAACACTTGGAGGAGGACTATTCCCCAACCCAGCAAGTGTCTAACATGGCAGAAAAAGTTGACCAATGCCACCAATGGTAGTGAGATTGTGAGGCAAGTTACAACTGTAGCCACAGTTCCAGCCAGAGGGATATCACCTATCTCACTAGAATATGGCACAGTTAATCAATGCCTTTTCCTTAAAAAAATTTTCTTCACTTGACTTTTAGGACTCTCTTCCTCCCCCCGCCCCCCCCCACACACACACTTCTAGTTTTCTTCTTCCTTCACTGCTTGCCCTGTAGTTTTTCCTATCCATGTAAATGGAAACTCCACTTGCTTAGGCCAAAGCCTTAGCCTATCCTTGGCCTTTATTTCTCTCACATATGACACGCAACCCATTATCAATTCCTGCCAACTAAACCTTCAACCTATTTTCAGAATCTGACCACTTCTCACAACACTTCCTACAGCAGCCAGAGTGACCATATCATACCTCTGTTCAAAATCAACAGTGCTGCACCATCTCACAGAGATGACCCTATGTAACTGGATTCCTGGTCACATTTGGACTTAGTTCTCATCACTCTCTTCCTTTCTCACTGAGCTCCAGTTGTACTGGTCACTTGGCTATCCCTCGAACATAGAGTCTGGTCTCCACCTCCAGATCTTTACACTTGTGCTTTCCCCTGCCTGAACACTCTTCTCCCACATGTCTGTGTGCCTTCTCTGTCACTTCCTCCAGGTCACAGATGAAATAGCTTCTTTGTAACAGAAGTCTGCTCTGATAGTCCATCTAAAACAGCAACCCTACCTCCATCTTGTTCTGGAATCCCTCTCAATTGCCCTAGCCTTCCTTGTTTCTTTTACCTTTTTTTTTTTTAACATTTATTACCACTTGAAGATATTGGTTTACTGTATGTGAGCTCTATGAGGAAAATTAACATTTATTATCACCTGAAGATATTCGTTTACTGTATGTGAGCTCTATGAGGAAAATTTTTTGTTCTTTTGTTCCCCTAGAGCCTGAAATAGAGTCTGGTACATAGAGAACACAAAATAAATCTTTACTGTATAAATTACTGACCCAACCTCATGTTGCATGTGGGAAAAGACCAGAGAAGACTGGGTCTTGGGAAGTTGGGCAGAAAAAGCCTGGAAAAGGCCACTGAGGAACACAAATGAGACACAACTCAGAGACTTTCAAACAAAATTCTGGTGATTTTTCTGAGGAGGAATTGTTACAAACCAGAGACTGTTGCCATTTCCCCCTACTTATATTCAGGGGCCTGGGAAATGCAATTCCAAGGTGAGGAGTTTAGTTTGATATATTAATATTTTAACCACTTTAACAAATGTGTATGTTTTATAGGAAAAATTGGCAATCTATGACTACATCTTGGAGTCAACGTGCTCAGATAGCCATCATTTTAAACCTTAGGAAGAGCACAAACATTGAAGTTTATACTTCAATACACAATCAGTGGCATCCTTCTGTCCCCTGGTGGTAGCACACTAAATTGCATGAGGAGAGAGATTCCCTGAGGATGAGAAAGCAAAACAAAAATTTCAAGACAATATCTTTCAAAGCCTATACCAACCATAAGTATGAAAGAGATGTGCTATTTATTGGGCCTAGCTGAGTTCAAACACCAAAGTTTTTAAAATTTGGATTTTGGGAGCCAGCAGATGGCATAGCAGCTACATTGCTGAAATCCCACATGGCCAACCTCAGTTCGAGTCCCAGACCCAATGGCATCAAGATTCCAGGAGGAGAATGGAGAAGGGATTGTGGCATGGCCATCCTCCCTGGGGGGTAACTTCTCACTTTTTTTTCTCACTATTTCTGTCTCTTTCTCTCTGGTGAGTGCATACACCGTAAGGTAAAAACCTCTTTAATAAAATAAATAAATAAATAAATATAAGTTTAAAAAATTTTAGCCAGAGAGTATTCGCTCATCAGAGAGAGATAGAGACAGACAGAGAGAGCTAGAGGGAGAGAGCATCCCCCCAATGGAGCATAGTCATACCACAATTCCTTCTCCCCTTTCTATCCTGTCAGTATTTAGGGCAAACACATATGTGTTCCCAAGCATGTTTCTCAAGCTGCTGTTCTGGGACTTGAACAGTGTGGAAGGCCATATGAGATCTAGCTGCCTTAACCACCAGGCCATGGAGCCAGACTCAAAATATGGAGATTTTTAAATAGATTTCACAACATAATAAGAATTTATGAATTTATGAAAAATTGGAAGATTGGACAATCTAATGGTCTTGTTTCTAATAGAACTGTAATAGCTTCCCTCTTTGAAGAGGTATGTGTTATCCAACTCATCACAGTTTTCACTATTCCCTATTGTTTTTTTAATATTTAGACTTAAATTCATTTACATTCAGCATCTTATGGGAATAGAGTTATAGCAGACAAAATAGTGCCCCACTCTCTAATAAAAAGATATCCACCTCCTAATCCTTAGAACCTGTGAATATGTTCATGGCAAAAGGGACTTTGCAGATGTGATTAAGCTGAAGATCTTAGAAAGGAAATAATATCCTTTCTAAGATGTAATCTTAGAGCTTCTAATAAGAAAACAAGGGAGGCAGAAGGCTCAGAGTAAAAGAAGGAAATGACAAAAGCAGAGATCAGAAAGAAAAGAGATTTTAAAATGTTACCCTGCTGGTTTTAGAAAGGTATGAAAAAATCATTAGCCAAGTAATTCAAGTAGTCCCTAGAAACTAGAACAGGGAAGTTAAAGGATCCTCTCCTAAAGTCTTCCGAAGGAATACAACATACACCTTGATTTCACCCCAGTATGATAATTTTGGACTCTGACCTCCAGAATTGTAAACAAATAAACTTGTATTGTTTCAAGCTACCAAGTAGCACTAGGGAGCTAATACAAAGTTTAAAGGAAAGTCAAATATTTCTATACTTGTATCTCTGTTACAAGACAGAAGAGAAACTAGATCAAGATGACTACATATTTCAATAATAATATGAAAGAACATTTCTTCATGGAAGGGTAGTGTATATCTGTCTTAGTTCACTTTTACATTGCTAATAAATACTGGAGACTGGGTGGTTTATAAATAAGTAGGGATTTATTAATTCACAGTTCTGATGGCTGCAATGTCCAAGGCATAGGCATCAGGACAGCCTACAGCATGGCTGATTGAAGACCAGAAGATGAGAGTCACCTTCAGACCAACAAAGAGAAAGAGAGAGAGAGAACCTCTCTCTTTTGTAACAACTAGTTTTCGTGAAAGCTAATCCCTTTCGTGAAAGGTAGAACTCACTGGGTGTCTTGAGACATCATTAATTCATTCATGAGACCCCATAATGCAATAGCCATGATCCAATCACTGCCCACCATGTCTCAACCTCAAATTCCAAAACATAAGACTTTGAGGAATAAACCATCATCTTAACCATAACAGCATTGTTTACTACTTATCTATCATCCCATACTCACCTCTGATTAAAAGCACTCTAATTTTTTTTAAATATTCAGCAAAATATTTCTGATGTACTTTAGAGAAAGGTAACCCTTGGTCTAACTGTAATTATTCCTTTCTACGATGAATCAATCAGGAGCCCAAACGTAAGAGAGTCAATGCATAGAATTTTCTCCTTATTAAGAAACTGGCTCATTGCTAGACATGTGACCTAATTTTAATGAATGCAAGTCTAGAAATTATTTTTTTATTTCTGTATTACAAACCACCCCAAAACTTAATGAATTGACAGGATTCAGTTGGAAGGCCCCTTTGCCCCATGTGGTGTAGCAGAGTTAATCTTGGAGCTATATTCAGGTAGAAATTTGGCAGAAGGTGGAAGGAGGTGGACCTTCCGAAGCTGGCCTCTTATCTTTTGAATTCTATCTTCACACAAAATTTCTCTTTATTCAGTAGTCTAACACGAATTTCTTTACAATAGGGTGGGTGGCTTCCAAAAAGGAGTATTCCAAGAGACAAGTTCCAATGTGTAAATAAGCTTTTGCTTATATCATGCTCATAAATGGCCTATTGGCCAAAGTAAGTTATGTGTACTAACTGAGTCAAAGAAGATAAAATACCAAATAAATACCAGGAGGAAAGATTCGCTGGGACCCCCTCTCCACTACAGCTTACTTATTGAATGCTTGTGAGAAATAACTTTTCTGACTCTTAAATAAAACTATTCAGGGATTCTCTTTCTTTCACTATTCAATATGCTATGCAAACGTAAAGCCTGGGTCTGTTTTAATCATTTTTGCACAATTATGAAAAAGGTAACCATTTCTTCACAATGATGCTAATGAGGCTAAGCATAAAGTCAACTAACAGAGTAAGAGAAACATGAAGTAATCACAGAGAAATAGAGCTAGACCCAGGATTAAGTCAACCCTGAAATTTGCCTTATTTCTGGACTTCCAGATAAGGTAACTGAAAGGCATTCTAATTATATAGCAAATAAATTCCATTCCTGCATATTTAACATTCAAAATATGTTACAGTTTCATTATGAGGTGCCAGCAGGTGATGTGGTAGCTAAGCGCACTAGACTCCCACATGGCTGACTATGGTTTGAGTCCCGGACGTGGTGGCTTACATTCTCGCTTTTCCATCTTTTTTTCTCCTACTCTGTCCTTCTCTGGTAAAATTAAAATAAATAAATAAAGTTAAATAAAATAATTATTTTTAAAATGTCATAATGGTGCCATCAGGTGGCGTGGTGGTTAAGGTGCTAGGCACTTCCACACGGCCGACCACGGTTTAAGTCCCCGATCTGGTGGCTTGCTTTCTTATTTTCCTTCTCTCTATGTGTCTGTCTTTCTCTGGTCAAATAAAAATGATTGAATGAATAAATAAAATTAAGTAATTCTTTAAAACAAGAAAGTCATTATGAAACAAATAAATCATAAGATCAATGATAGGAATATGAAAATATATAGTAATAAATATAATGCACTATTAAAAAAACTAAAATGCCAACAGTGATTGCTCTGGAAAGCTAATTAAAAGTGCTGCTAGGAAGTGCAGTTACGTATAAAGTAAAGAAAAAAATAGCTAGAACAGCAAAACCTTCTAGAGACCACATATAAAAGAGCATCCAGCTAAAATTTTTTGCATCCAGCTAAAATTTTGTGTCCCAAAGAAAAGAATTTTCAAAATGGAAGTCTGCCTGGACATACTGTTGTTCAACATGGTGAAGATTTGGCTGAGAAAGACACACAAGTGTGTCAAGTCACTTAGGATTTTTTTTTTTTTTACTGTAGCCAATGCAACTGCACAAATACACACAAATGTAAAACAAACATATCCATTTAGAGACACTGATGAGAATTTTAATATGACTTAATTTTGATATCGTGCAAATGACAAGCAAATGTTATGGAAATAATTTTTTTTAACTTCAACTTCTTTTTATTTATTTATTTTCATTCAGCTTGTACAATTCTTGTTTTTAAAAAGAACTTAAGTTGATTGAATAAAAAGCAGTGTTTATGCTTTTTTAAAGTAAAAGACATCGCTGAATGAGTACCATTTACTGAATTAAATAATATAATTTTTTTGTATCAGTACTAGATGTCTTTTGATTAAAAAAATAAAACACTTTGCATTAGTTCACCACAAAGCAGATTTATATATAACCATCAACAGTAGAACAACACAAGAAAGTTTTTATGTGATCCCAGAGGTACCTTGTCCTTACTCATAAGAAAACAAAATGTTTTTCAAAGTTAAAACTATTAGAAATACAAAACACTTTAAGCAAAAGCCTTTAAGAAAAAAAATACATTTTCTCATCTTCTATTCATGGCATAAATTTTAATTCATTCCAGTGGAACCCCAAACCTCCTGAACCCCATTCAGTATAATCCAAATCTCGAACTTCTTCTATTTCTGGGTAAGAAGTTTGTTCACAAATGAGCTATGCAATTTGGTCACCTTTTTTAACTTCAAACTTTTCTTTGCCAAAATTAAACAGTACAACACCAACATTTCCTCTATAATCTTCATCTGTGACATCTATGAAGTGTTTTGCAGCCAAGCCAGAACGAGGAGCTACTCTTCCGAAATACCCAGAAGGAAGAGCTATCTGAATGTCTGTCTTCACAAGGGCTTTCTCCACAGGTGGTACTGAATAAATGTAGGCCCTGTACAGGTCATAGCACACAGCCCACGCAGAGCCCAGGGTCAGGGCTGTGGCATGTTCCGACAGCCGGGCAAAGCGAAGCCACAAGCTGCCCACCTCGGCAGGCTGGGCCTGCTTGCTTGGGGAGATGGCAAGTGTCCCTTCAGAGGAGGGCATGACAGAGTGAGAGAACGAGCGAGCAGAAGAGAGAGCAGAGTGAAGTAATTTATTTTTATCTGTTGAAGAAATCTTGACATTTTAAATATATTTATGATAAAATATTAAACAATTAGATAAAATTGCATAGTAGAAGAGAAGTTGATAAAAATCACCTAGTGAAAACGTACAGCAAATATCACACTTAAAATTGGCCATTAAAAATCATCCTGAAAGAGGGACCAGCAGTTAGAGTAATGGCTATGTCGCTGGACTCCCATGTAGTCGACCGCGGTTCAAGTCCCAGACCCAGTGGCTTAAACTCACGCCGGGCGCGTGTGCGTGCGTGCCCAGGATCCCAAGAGGACAATGGAGGAGAAGGGATTGCGGTGTGGCCATCCTCCCTGGGGGGTGATTTCTCGCTTTCTGTCTCTCTGTCTCTCTTTCTGTCTTTCTGGCGAGCGCACGTGCCCTAAAGCAAAAACCTCTCCAAAAGAAAAAAATCATTCTGAAAGATAAGATGCCCACAGTTCCCACTATTATTCCACATTGTACTGGAAGCCTTAGTCAGTGCAGTAAGATATAGGTGGAACAATGACTAGAAATGAAAGCAAATTATTTGGGGGCCAGCAGGTAGCATGGTGGTTAAGGCACTAGACTCTCATGTGGCTGATTGCAGTTGGAATCCCAGACTGGTGGCATATGTGCGTGTGTGGTGCGTGTTCAGAATCCCAAGAGGAGAATGGAGCAGAAGGGATTATGGTGTGTCCATCCCCCTGGGGAGTGATTTCTTGCTTTCTGTCTCTTTGCCTCTCTCTCTCTCTGGCAAGAGCACATGCCCTATACCAAAAATCTCTCCAAAAAATTAAAATAGAAAAAGAATGAAAGAAAAGAAAACCTCATACAGAAGAGTCTCTTTTGCATCTAATTAAAATTTTATGTTCCACGGATAAATATTTTCAAAATGTAAATGTCTAGACATGCTGTTTTATAGTCAATACATTTGTAGCAATACAGTTGCTTACATGAGAAATCAAAGAGACTCAAAAGAAACTTTAGAATAATAAGTGAGTTTAGTAGAGTGTCTGGATAGATCAACATATAAAAATCAATACAACAGCAATAATTAATTAAGAAATATGCCAGCAAGAATTCTAGTCAAAATGGTAACAAAAACTGTCAGATATCTAGGTATAAAAATGTAATAGTTTTACAAAGAAAATGACAAGATGATAGAACTATATTTTAGCTGTAAAAACATACAATTAATAAACATAAATTATAAAATAAAAAAATAGAAAAAGACTTAAATGGAGAATGATACTACATTAACAAAAAGCATTAATATTTAAATTGTTAATTCTCTCTAAATCAATCAATAAATTTCATGTAAATGGAATCCACGAAATAAAAGAATTCAGAGGTCAGCAAGTGGCAATGGTGGTTAAGGTGCTGGATTCCTACATGGTCAACCACAGTTCAAGTCCCAGACCCAACCCCTTAAAAATTACTCTGCTGTGCATATGTGCACATATGTTTAACCAAAATCCAAAGAGGAGAATAGAGAAGAGAATAAATCAAAATGAATGAATAATTCTTTTAAAAAGAGTTTAAAAATTTTAAAACGTTATAGAACTACACAAAATAATTCCAAAGTTTATACAAAATAGTAAAGATTGAAGAATGGCTTAGATAATTCTGTAAACTAGGACAATGAGGAAAATTATAGTGTACAAGTATCACAGCTTATTATAATGCTCTAATAATTAAAATGTTGTGACACTGGTGTGTAGACAGGTGGAATATAATAAAGAATTCAAAAATAGACCCAGACCCAGGAATACATGTGGATTTGGCATGTGATAGAAAATAAGTGAGCGGGACCAGCAGTTAGTATAATGGGTATGTTGCTGGACTCCCATGTAGTCAACCATGGTTCGAGTCCCGAAACTGGTGGCTTAAACTCATGCTGAGCGTATGTGTGTGCATGCCCAAGATTCCGAGAGGAGAACAGAGGAGAAAGGATTGTGGCATGGCCAGCCCCCTCTGGGGGCGGGGGTGGTTTCTCGCTTTCTGTCTCTCTATCTCTCTCTGTCTTTCTGGCAAGCTTACGTGCCCTATAGCAAAACCCTCTCCAAAAAATAAATAAATAAATAAATAAGTGAGGGAAAGGACAAGCCACTCAACAAAAGGCATTGGGCTTCTTAACAAGAAATATGTCCAAGCCAAAGCTGGAAACAAATTAAAGACCTCACTCAATGTTAAGAGAACGCTTAACATTTATACAGGAAAACAGGAGAATATTTCTGGGCTCAGCAGAGGACAACATACTAAAAAGCTATTATATGAAAAATGAAAACATCTCAACAACAAAAAAACACAAAACATTTAAAAGGGGAAAGAATAGGAAAAGATATTTATGACGTATATTACAAAGGATTAACACCCAACATACACTAAGAACTTTTGTAAAGCTGTTCTTTTAAAGAATTATTTTATTTTAGCTTTATTTATTATTATTTTCCAATTTGACCAGAGAGAGAGGGAAAGTGAGAAAGCAAGCCACCATGTCCAAGACTTGAACCATGGTTGGCCATGTGAGAGTCCAGCACCTTTAACCACCACTTCACCTGCCAGCCCCTGTAAAGCTGTTTTTTTTAAGACTCAATAAAAATAAACTAGTGGATAACCAGTCAATTCAAAGTAAACACACAGCAAGACATATGGAAGATATTAACATCATTAGTAACACTTGTAATTAGGGAAATGCAGCTATGGGAAGATAACTATCAAATTGACAACAATGCAAAAGTCTAGTAATACCAAATATTGGTAAGGATATGGAGAAAGAGTAACTTCTCATTCCAAAAATACAATGGTACAATAACTTCAGAGGGCACCTTTGCATTACACTGAATTTAAAACGGATAAGATACTTACATCTGTAGATTTAGCAATGTGTAGCTATGTACTCTAGAGAAACTCACATATGTCAACAAGAAGACTTGTCTAAAACTGGCCAGTGTGGCATGGTTAGTAACAGTGAAAAAGTGGAAAAAGTATAAGTCTGTCTCACAGGAAAGTGGGTGAATGTATACACTGGAATTGTATGCATCAATTAAAATGAAAGACATAAAGTATGTGTATCAACAGAGCTAAACCTCCAAATTATAATGTTCAGTGGGGAAAAAATTTCAGAATTATACATAGTACAGTACTTTTTTGTTTACGTTTTTGTTTTTGTTTTTGCTATAGGGTGTGTGCGCTCACCAGAGAGAGACAGAGAGAAAAAATGAGAAATCATCCCCCAGGTAAATGGCCATGCTGCAATCCCTTCTCCTCTCCTCTTCTCTTGGGATTTTGGGCACATAAGCACACACACCTGGCATGAGTTTCAAGCCACTGGATCTGGGACTCGAACCATGGTCAGCCACGTGGGAGTCCACATGGCACCTGCTGGCCCTGTATAGTACTCTTTTTTATCAAGTATGACAGCATAAAAAACATACATTTTTATTAATGCATGCAAATTTTAATAATATAAAAACATGCCAAGAAATGTTAATCATCAAATTCATGGTAATGATCAGCTCTGGAAAGGAGCTACAAATGGAAATTGGGGCATAGAGAAGTTTTCATCTGTTAACTGTAATGTTTTATCTAATTTTTTTAGGAGAAAATAATCAGAAATAAATATAACAAAATATTACCATTTGCTAGAACTGGCTGGAGAATTTTTTTAAAAAGAACCAAAAACAGGGTCAGCCAGATGACATAATGAGTAAGGAAGCTAGAGCCCACAAGGCTGACTACACAGTTTGAGTCCTGAATGTGGCAGCCTGAGAAACACGCAAGCATGTGCGCATGTCCAAAATCTTGAGAGGCGAATGGAGAAGGGATTGCAGTGTTCCATCTCCCCTAGGAGGTGCTTTCTCTCTCTCTGTCTCTCTCTCTGCCTCTCTGTCTCTCTCTCTCTCATCTCTAGTGAGCACATGGTCCCTATAGCATTTTTTTAAAAAAAAAAGAAAAGAATAAAACAAAACAACAAACAAAAAAAGGAATAATCTGACCCATTTTCTTATACAGAAATTACAAGTGGGATTGAAAGTGATGACTCGACCCACATTACTCAAATGGTAGGTAGTTGAAAACCAAATTCTAAAACAAGCTTTCTAATTGTTTTAGATCTACTGTTCTCTATCACCAATGATAGAGTGAATGAAGTGTAATAAATGGGACTTATAAATGAAGTGTTGCAACTTAAATATGACATTAAGCAGCCAGTTGCTGTAAATGCCTCTGGAGGAGTTACCCTGGGTAATTTTGCAAAATGTTTATGCATGTTTGAAAGTACCTACATTTATGAACAGCTGTTTCTTCAACACAAAACTAAAAACTAAACAGAACTATATGTTGTTCCCAGTTAAGGAAATCTAAGCTAGATTCTTTACTGTATAAAACAAAGAGAAATAAAATACTGACACATTAGGACTAAAGAAAAATGTTGGATTCACATGAAAGGGATAAAATACAAAAGGTAAAATTAAGAATAAAATGTTCCCATTTCTGTTGGTTTTTACATTTCAATTTTAACACATAACTTCCAATATGATACATACATACTAAATTACTTTATGCTGACATGGGGTTTAAAAAAATAAAGGTGAATTCTGTTTCTGACAGCTAATTTTTCTGACACCATATATGTTATCGTCCAGCTCCCTGTTGACACAGTTTTTCCACATGCAATAGAGCGTGGCTATTCTGGCATCTCACTCTTTCTCTCTTACCGTGTTACTAACTGGTGGTATACAAAGAAGAGTAGTGCAAGTGGTCCTCCCTGGGTGCATGCAATAAGGGGGTGCATAGTCTGTAGAGAATTTAAATCATAAAACCAAACAAATGTTGATTTGCATTTTAAACAGGTTTTGTAAGAGAGTCTCTTTATTCATGTGCATTTTAATTGAAATTTTTATTGATATAATTATAGATTCATATGCAATTGCGAGAAATAAGAGAAATGCTTTGTGTCTTTTCCCAGTCCCCCCACCATAACATTTTACAAAACTAGGTAGAGTACAATGTCACAACTGGGATATTAATACTAATAAAACCTACTGATTTTATTTAGATTTTTCCAATTTTACTTGTATTTATGTGAGTATGTATTTAGTTTTATCACATGTGTAGGTTTATCTACCACCACAGCCAAGATACTGAAAAGTTCCAACACCAGAAAGGTTGTGTTACCTTTTTATAGCCACCCCTACCTCTCTCCCTCCCCCTTCCTTCCCTCTTCCTCACTAACTTTTATCCCTGGCATCTACCAATCGGTTCTGGTTTTTTTTTTTTTTTTTTTTTTGGAGAGGTTTTTTCGCTATAGGGCGCGTGCGCTCGCCAGACAGACAGAGAGAGACAGAGAGACAGAAAGCGAGAAATCACCCCCCAGGGGGGATGGTCACGCTGCAATCCCTTCTCCTCCATTCTCCTCTCGGGATCTTGGACACGTACGCACACAAGCCAGGAGTGAGCTTTAAGCCACCGGGTCCGGGACGCGAACCGCGGTCGACTATGTGGGAATCCAGCGACATAGCCATTACGCTAACTGCTGGTTCCCTTGGTTCTGTTTTTTTAAAACTGTTATTTAAAAATGATCAACAGATGAATGGATAAAGAAAGTGTGGTATATATACACAATAGAATGTGATTCAACCATAAAGAATGAAGTCCTGTCATTTGCAACAATGTGGATAAGTCTTCAAGAACATCATGTTACATGAAGTGAGCTGCTAGGCACAGGAAGAGAAACACTACATGTACTCACTTATTTGTGGAAGCTAAAGCATTTGACCTCCTAACAGTAGAGAGTAGAACAGTGAATTCCAGAGACTTGAAAGGGTATGGGTGCATGGAGGAGGATGGAGAGGCGTACAAAATTACAGTTAGATAGGAGGAATAAATTATAGGATCCCGGGACCAGCAGATGGTAGAATGGTTACATCGCTGGACTCCCACATAACTGACCATGGCAGCTTAGAACTCACACTGGGCATGCATGCATGCGTGCCCAACATCCTGACAGAATGGAGGAGAAGAAATTGCAGTGTGGCCATCCCCCCTGGGTGGTGATTTCTCACTTTCTGTCTATCTCTATCTCATTAGCGAATGCACACAACCTATAGCAAAAATCTCTTTAAAAAATTTTTTTAAATTCTAGAGTTCCATAGCACAGTAGGATGGATATAGTTCATGATAGTTTGCTGTGCACTTCAATATATCCAGAAGAGATCATTTTGAACATTCCTAACACAAAGTAGTGAGAAATGTTTGAGCTAATTAACATTGGTAATTAACCCTGATTTGATCATTATACATTGTACTCATGTATTAGAAAAATCAGTTCAGGACCAGCAGTTGGGGTAATAGCTATGTCGCTGGACTCCCATGTAGTCGACCGCAGTTTGAGTCCTAGACCCAATGGCTTAAACTCATGCTGGGCACGTGTGTGTGCATGCCCAAGATCCCAAGAGGAAAATGGAGAAGGGATTGCGGTGTGGCCATCCACCCCGGGGAGTGATTTCTCGCTTTCTATCTCTCCCTGTCTTTCTGGTGAGTGCACGCACCCTATAGCAAAAACCTCTCCAAAAAAAAAAAAAAAGAGCCACACATTTTTTCCTACATTAAGAGAAAAAAAAAGACTTGTCAAGAATAGACTCCTTTGCCTCAAACTTTGAAAATGTTATTCTATACATCCTAAGATTATTTTTAAAACATAATGATGAATATAGGTGGTGAAAATACGTTCAATGACTCATAATTAGCTAACACCCAATTCGGGAAGAGCAAAGTACTTTTTACTAGAGAAAATGTAATGAGATGTCATCATTTAGGCACATACTAGTACTTTGCAAACATAAAATTACAGCTTTACAGAAATCCAAGTTAGCACTTAAATTTGAATACCCTAATTTTACATACTTAAAGTCCTTAATTAAGGAAAAACAAAGCAACAACTCAAGAGCAAGCTGACAAATACGATCAAATTATTTGCCAGAAGTAATCATTAAAAGCTAATAAATAGCTATAAAATGTATTTTCCAATGACTTTTAAAATAAAATTTTGTGCGAAAATCATAATATAAAGGGCATAAAGTAGACACTGTGAATTATGTTGTAATGGTGTTTACCGAATTTCAGTTGCTGTTTTGATGGTATTTATTCTGTGTAATATATATGTATGTATGTATGGGTCTAAATATTCATCTCTCTCTCTCTCTCTTTCTTTTGTTTTTTTTGGAGAGGTTTTTGCTATAGGGTGTGTGCACTCACAGGAAAAGACAGAGATAGACAGAGAGATAGAGAGACAGAAAGTGAGAAATCATCCCCCAAGGAGGAATGGCCACATGACAGTCCCTTCTCCCCATCTCCTCCATTCTCCTCTCTAGATCTTGGGCACACATATGCATGCACACACTTACACCCGGCATGAGTTTAAGACACCAGGTCCAGAACTCGAACCGCAGTCGACTATGTGGGAGCCCAGTGACATAACCATTATGTCATCTGCTGGTCCCCCAATACTCATTCCTCTTATTCATTTTTCCTCTTTTGAATTTCTTACAGTAAGAATACTGCCATTTCTCCAACTTTTGAATAACAATTCAGAAGCAAAAGTACCACACAGGAAGATAATCTTTATTTTAACTAGAAACAGCAGATAGCAAGTTCACGAGGTATGATTTGATCTTTTTTTTCTTTGTATTCAGGCTTCAACAAAAACAAAAAAAAAAAGAAAAGAAAAAGAAGAAGAAGAAGAAACAAGCCTTAACTGCACAGATGTTTTGGTCACTATTATAATCCTTAAGGACACAAAAGCCAGCAGCATAAAGTAACATAAATGTAACGACTGAGAATTCATGATGGGCCAAAAATATAGATCACTGCATAAAACTCTATTGTTGTATTTTCTTAACATTCTTTTTAAACATTGACAATTATTAGTCAGCAAAATATCAAACATGTGCATAGTATTCTTATAAGAATACTGCCTTAATATTGCCAATATTAATACCAAGCTTTTCTTCCCCCACCAAATGCAATGAATCATGAGTCCACTTTGTACGTATTAGTGTTTGTTAGGGGTAATATGCAAAATTGGGTTTGTTTTCAAGGTTAAATAGTAGATTGACTTCGCATTTGGTGGTCAGCTGTGTACCCTAATTTTCCATCTTTTTTTTTCTTAACTACATTTCATAAGCCCTGAGATATTAAGTAACCTGCTAATGATTATACAGTTTTAACTTATACTTTACTCCACTCAATTTGAACCCCACATAATAGGTATGATAATATTTACTTATATAGTTAAGACTACTAATAAGGCCTTTAACTAAGAGTTGCATATTTTATACATTATTAACTTGCTAGGAGCAACTCTTAAAATTACATTTATAATTCAGTCAGCAATAAGTGCTTTTCATTTTGTTTACTTCTACATGAATAACCAGATTTATTTATTTTTCTTTTGTAAAACAACTTTTTTTCTTCCCCATACATAAATGCTAGTTTTCCACCTGAACAGTTGTCAAAAGGAACCTAGCATTTGGATTGCACGTTGATGATAACTGCATTGCCTAGCAGAGACGTATGCTCCTAACAGGCATTCAATGTGTTTGTTCCACATGGAATGAGTGAATTGTAAGGCAGTTGTTTGAATCATACACTGTTTAACATACACTGTACCTAATTTTGCTTAACTACAAAATTCAGGTTACCAGATTTATTTTGTCCTCAAGTGTAAATTCAAGAATTTGAAAAAAAAAAAAAGATTTACCAACTCTCAGAAAAAGTAAACAAGTTAATCATAGTTGCTACTGTACTATTAGTTGACAGGAGTAAAACAATTACTTTCCACTAGATATTATGCAACACTAAGTGAGCAGAAGAAATAAAAACACTACAAGATGTTAGCTACTTCATATCATTTTCTCCACATCTATCCTTGTAGCTTTTTGGTTATTATCCATGTTCGTTTCTTTAGCTGAAAGACAATTGGCGATCTGAATGAATTCTCCCATCTCTTAGGTACATAATGTTAGTGAAAAGCCGGCATAAGTGCAAGATTGTATTTTCATGTCATGCCACATTTCTGCATTTACTTTTTGCTAATATTCAGTTGATTCTGTTTAAATGATGCTGTAAAGAATAGGAGACAATCTGCCAACTTACTATGAAATTGCTTATAATATCAATTTGTTGTTGATAGCTTTGAAGCATATTACACACTGGCCAACTAACGCATTAATAAGTAACTATTACTCCTTTTGGAAAGGATACACTAACACATTGTTAAGTTAACAGCTTTAGTCTGACATTTTTAGCCAGCTACAGAACAATTGCGATGGCAAAAACATTGACAATGCAGTTCATGGTTCGGTTCTCCCATCTCACGGTACAGGTTCCTGAAAGCACATACACAAAAGGACTTTGAAATAGCAGCAAAAATTTCCAGGTATATTCGTATATATATTTTTCACGCGTTTTAATATCTATTCTCGTCAATCTTTTACATCTTTACATTTCATAATGGTGTGAAGGTATACTTGTTATTAGGTACAAAGCAACTCCGTTGATAGTCTTTTCAGACCATATTAGAGCTACATAAGCACTTGATTAAAAGTGCACCGTTTGGCTTTACTAGAAGTTGAATTTTGTGTGAATCAAGTTAAGGTCTCTTACCGTCAGATGTGGTATCCCAAAAACATGACCTGGCAGTGTGAAAGCCATAAGCGCTCTTCTGGACCACTGCACAGGTCACTACAAATAAAGCCAGAGAGTGAGGATATTTACAGACAAAGGGTAAAAGAGCTAAAATGGAAGTGTTGGAGTCCAGAGCTCTGAAAACCAAAAATGGCAAAGAGAATTGCTGCAAATGCAAAGGGTGATGCTGCCAAGGACAAATAAACTACTTTTGAGTAATGAAAGATCTCCATCTTTTAGGTATTATTAAAGCTTAACTCTGAATAAGTCAGAAGTCCTTCATATTCAATTGATATCCAACTTAAGCATCTGTCATTCATATACATTCTCAAAATTCAGAGAAAAATCACAAGGACAAAGATGAGGGAACTAGTGAGGAAGGACACAGATACATACCAATATACTTATAAGCTTTTCCCAGCTTCACCAGATGTGTTAAGGACTGTTCCACTATGCTCGCAGTCCACTGGTTAATATTGTTCTGGTTATAGTCTTCACCTCCTAAGACCCCATCTACACACTAAAAAAGCAGAAGTCAGTGAAATGAACCAAAAAGAACAATTTTTTTCACAAATGACTGCACAAATGTACTCAAAACATAAAGTACACTTTTTAAATAGTTCCTAGGTTGAACATAAAATACATTTCTAACCAATAAGGCAACTTATAAAATACACACCTGGTTAGTATTAGGCATGTTTAAGAGTTTTCAGAGTTCACACAGGCCTTATCTCACTCTATGAGATACTACAGACCACATAAAGATAAACATGGCATGGCTTCTATTGTAAAGAATTTAATCTAGCCAGGAAGCTAATATAACAACTCTAATATCTTTAATACAAGGAAGACGAATCACGGGTGATAAGTTATGTCATAAAAGGATTACAGAAGAGGATTAAAAGTGTGTGATATGAATTGGTTAAAGAGTGGCTTTGAAATAGCTGGGATTTGAACTAGGGCTCAGATGCTAGAAACATAGGATGGGACTAATTGAAAAATGTAATTCTCATGTATAATAATTATATTCTCATTCATATTTTGTAATTACTTAGCCATTGAACAACTAGCACACCTGAAACTGAAAGCAAATAAAGATGCTTTAGAGAAAGAGAATGTTTAATAATTTCCCATAGTGTCACAATCCCAGGCATTTCTTTTATTGTTGTTGTTAAGAATTACTTATTGGGGGACTGGCAGGTGGCATGGTGGTTAAGGGTGCTGGGCTCCAACATGGCCAACTGTGGTTCAAGTCCTGGACCTGGTGGCTTGCTTTCTCATTCTCTCTCTCTCTCTCATGAGTACATGTGCATGCTCTGTCCCTCTCTAGGCAAAATTAAAATAAATAAATAAGGTTAAATAAAATAATTCTTTGAAAAAAAGAGCAACATGCTGTAAAAAAAATAGAATTACTTATTGGGGCCAGCAGGTGGAACAGTGGTTAAAACACTGGACTCGCATGTGGCCAACTACTGTTTGAGTCCTGGATCCGCTGACTTAAAACTCATGCCAGGGGGACCAGCAGTTAGCATAATGGCTATGTCGCTGAACTCCCATGTAGCCGACCATGGTTCGAGTCCTGGACCGGTGGCTTAAACTCATACCGGGCGCGTGTGCGTGCATGCCCAAGACCCCGAGAGGAGAATAGAGGAGAAGGATTGTGGCATGGCCACCCCCCCTAGGGGGTGATTTCTTGCTTTCTGTCTCTCTGTCTTTCTCTGTCTTTCTGGTGAGTGCACACGCCCTATAGCAAAAAACTCTCAAAACAAACAAAGAAACTCATGCCAGGCACATGTGTATGTGTGCCCAAAGTCCTGAGAGGAGAATGGAAGAGAAGGGATTGCTTCATTGTCATTGCCCATGGGTGGAAGAGTGATTTCTCACTTTCTCTACCTCTGTATCTCTCTGTCTCTCCAGTGAGTACACATGCCCTATAGCAAAAATCTCTCTCTCAAAAAAAAGAATTATTTATTTAATTTTATTTATTATTATTATTTTGTTTTTGGACTCCCGCATGGCCAACCACAGTTCGAGTCCCAGATGTGGCAGCTTGTTTTCTCACTTTTTCTCTCTCTCTCACTCTGGTGAACACATGTGCCCTACAGAAAAATTTAAAAATAATAATAATAATAAATAAAATTAAATAATTCTTGTAAAAAAGAGTTATAAGGATACAAATATGGAATCTTAAGTTGGATAGTATAAAATCTTCACAAATGATACAATGTAAAGAGAAATTAAATAATTTAGAAAGATTGATGAAAGAAAAGTGGCTCAAGCTAATCTAGAAAGTTCAATAACATGACATAGTAGAAGGGAGAGTGGCTTAAGGGTCATGGAAACAGGGTTATAATTCTGGCTTTATCATTACCAAGCTGATGACTTACAGGCAAACCTCTTCTTCAATGATTGCCTTTCCTTAATGAGAAAGTAAAAGCACTCATCTTTCTTTCTTTTTCTTGAGAGATTTATGCTATAGGGCATGTGTGCTTACCAGAGAGAAATCACCTCCCAGGGGGATGACCACACTGCAATCCCTTCTCCTCCATTCTCCTCTAGGGATTTTGGGCATGCTTGCACATGCACTCAAGCTGTCAGGTCTGGGACTCAAACCATGCCTGACCACGTGGGAATCCAGTGCCCTAACCACCATACCACCTGCTGGCCCCTAAACCATTAACTTTTCTTTCACATTACCTGATAGGACCACTCCAAGTTCTGCTCTAAACAACAGAAAACACCATGTGGATTCAGTCTCACTGTAAACAGCCCTGCGAATTACTGTTAACTAACATTTAGCCTAATTGATTATCATTAACCAGGAGGCCCACTAGACAATGAGATCCTTAAACAGCTCTCTCTTCTCAGCACCAAACTCAGGACATTGGCACATAGCAGTTACTCAAATGTTTATGGTTGAAACAATGTTGACTTTGATACACTCTGCTTATCCTAAAATCAAAAATACTTTAGATTAAGTTTCAAGTTAATTTCATTTGTAACTTACTTTTCCTTTGAGGGTTTCTTTGAGGAGTGGGAAATTCTATGACTAATGATAAATAAAACGAATTCAGCAGGGAAAAAAAATTAGCATAGAGGCTCAAAGCAAAGACTTGGAAGAAAAGATTAGTAAGAGGTAAGAGATAAGGGGAACAGAAATAACTGTTGATGCACACCTATTATTTCATCTAGGAAATGCTGAAATGTTTTAAACTAGTGATCAGTCGCAAGTCTTTGCAATGCTTCAATGGAAATGTTTCAATGGCAGAAGAGAGTTGGTTCATGGGAAGAGAGGAGGGAAGAAAACAAACACGTGATGCAGAGTAAACCTGTGGCAAACCCGAGATTTCTTTGAAGTCTCCTATTTTATATAAAAACTCAAGTGAAGCTCGCTTTTGTATCAGTTTTCTTTTATTAAAAATATTTTCCACTTAATTACATATATTTCTTAACTCTCAGAAATATTTAAGATAAAACTGATGCTCGAAGGTGCGTTCTAGTGCTTTTATCACCACCTAGCCACTGCCAAGTGTGTATATCTCCAGCTGACAAAGCATGGTTCATTCAACGTAATACATTATCAAAGTAACACACACACACACGTGGTTTTAAAAATCCAATGGAAGGGGCTGGCAGGTAGTGTGGTGGCTAAGGCACTGGACTCCCACATGACAGACTGCAGTTCGAATGTCAGACCTGGTGGCTTGCTTATTCACTTTCCCTTTCTCTCCCTCTCTGGTAAAATTTAAAAAAATAATAATAACATTAAATAAAGAATTCTTTTTTAAAAATAAAAATAAATGAATGGAAGAAAACAGCATATAATGAAAAGTCCCTTCCCCATCCTCTCCTTTCCTATCGCCAGTCCCATTTGCCCAAGGAAACACCTTCGGTGCTCAATTGTTTGTTTTCATTTCTTCTAACAGTTACTTAAGTATCTGCAAATAAATTTAAACTACTATTTCTTGACTTATGAATTACAGTCAATATCCAGAGAACTGCTGCTATGATAGAAGAACATTTAGATACTTCAAACCACCTGCTACTTTCCTCCTACCTCTTCTCTCAATATGGTGAATTCATTATTTTTACTTCAATATATTTACACTGTTTGGAATGTTTCTTTTGCACTCCTGATGTTTCCTTGTACACAGAGGATTTTTCCTTAACATTTCTGGCCTCTTATTCCATCAGTTATTCCTCCCCATGGAGGTGGAATGGCTGGTGGGAGACAACCAATATTCTACCATTTTCGTTTAGGAAAGCTAAACTCTCAAACATCTTGGACTTGGTTTGTGGTTTTTCCTTCCCTCTCCACCCAGACCAATAAAAGGCACCAGCCTGGGCAAGTGTTTCTCTCTGCTGACTCAAACTTTCCTTCAGATGCCTCTTTCAAGTTCTGAAGTGATAGGGAAGTGAGCAAAACAAGCTGTAGTTTTTATCAATAACAAAGATGGTAATTTGTTCTTTTTCTATCGACTCTCTTGTTTTTACATTTGGCTCAGAACTTGGATAAGGAAGAAGGCACAATTTATTTATATTTTTTAGAGAGACTTTTGCTTTAGGATGCGTGTGCTCACTGGAGAGACAAAGAAACAGGAAATCACCCCCAGAAGGAGAGCCATGCTGCAATCGCAATCCATTCTCCTCAATTGTCCTTTTGCAATTTAGAGTATGCATGTACACATGTTCAATATGAGTTTCAAGCTGCTGGGCCCAGGACTCGAACTGTGGTGGACTGCATGGGAGTCCAGCACCTTAAGCACCATGCTGCCTGCTGGCCTCAAGAAGGCACAATTTAAAGGGACCCCAGAGATCCCATATTCTTTATTTCATGTTCTGCTGCCTAAGGAGAGTCTGTCTCTATTTTCCATTTTGAAAAATGAGATGATCATTCTGATCTTTCTCATTATCTCTACTTCCCCTTCCACCTCCCAAATTCCCTCATTTGTGCTTTTACATTGTTGAGGTATTAAAAACAGTGGCATTCTGTTTTTATTCATTGCTTTGGGGCTACATCAGAATCTAATGCATGATTCTGAACTACTATGTTACAATATGGTAAGATTTTCAAGAATTGGCAGTTAAAGATGACACAGTATTAGTGATCCCAAATCCCTTTCCCATAGTGTATGTGACATCCCCACAATAATTACAGTCCTCTACCAGGACTGTTTCCCAAAGACAACTTCTTTTCTATTTGCCTAACAGGAAAACGTCATGTTTCAGATCTTTTTCTTAAGATTTTGATTTGTTTTCATATCAGTGTGTCTAAATGGTGCTAAGTGATTATTTTCCCATTGATATTGGGTAAAAAGAGGCATATAATGTCCAAAGGCAAATATTTCTAGGCTCTTGACATACTATAATACATAATATATTATATCTATACTTTAGAATACAAAAGTGTATATATATATATATATATGTGTGTCATGCCATGAAAAAATTATGCATGATTCCAAATTTTTTTTGTATCAAAGTCATAATTTAATTCCAGTTTTCCATTAACTTTCTGAAGTTTCATTGTCTGTGCATGCACACACACACACACACGCGCGCGCGCGCGCGCACTTTTATTGAATTAAAACTTGAAATGATGTTTGGCCCACTGGAATAAAAGTTCGTTTATTCAAAAACAGGGCATCAGTTTTAGAAAATAGCAAAATAGTTTTTGAGATTAATAAAGTCCTCATGTATCTCTTTTAGAGTAAACTCCAAGATACATGACATCATGCAATAAAAGATACAAGTAGTCTTATAAAGAGTTAGTAAATAATTTTTTTTTTTTTTTGGAGAGGTTTTGCTATAGGATGTGTGTGCTCGCCAGACAGACAGAGACAGAAAGCGAGAAATCCTTAGGGGGGATGGCCACGCTGCAATCCCTTCTCCTCCATTCTCCTCTCGGGATCTTGGGCACGCACGCACACGTGCCTGGCATGAGTTTAAGCCACCGGGTCTGAGACTGGAACTGTGGTCAGCTACATGGGAGTCCAGTGACATAGCCACTATACTAACCGCTGGTCCCAGTGAATAAATATTTTAAAATATTGTTTTAACAGTAGGCTTCTAACTTTGTATTGAAAGTTAAAACATTTTTATCTATTTTTACAAAGCAGAAATTACAGATTTTTTCTTTCTTTTGAACATTTATTTATTTATATTTATTATTTAAAATTTGCTGTAGGGCACATGCGCTCACCAGAGAGAGAGAGAAAGAAAGGGAAAGTGAAAAACACAAACCATCAGGTTTGACTTGAAGAAGGTTTGACCATGTGGGAGTCCAGGGACCTAACCACCAAGCCACCAGGTGAACCCAGATCTTTTGTTTTTCAGCAGAGAACTTTACATTCTTTTGTCTGTTAATGTTTCTTCCCTTTGCCCCTCCCACTCCCCTCCACCATTCACTCTCCATTGATTATCCACTCCCCTCCCTTACAGTCTTTGGTATCTACACTAACCCTTCTCTACTATCATATCTTTATTCCTCCCCCCTTTTTAAAAATATTCCCATCAAAGCTACAAGCTTCTTTTAGGTTGTCGGGCAAGTCATGACTTATTTTTTCTATGCAAAAATGCATCATGACTTTTCCAACAATCCAATAGTTGTACAAAATGTGTAACTCACCTCTTTGACAATATTATGGGCCTCATCAGCATTGAAGCCAACCTAAAAGGAAAACAAAAGATAAAGCTGCTTTCAGCCCAGACTTCCTTTTATGACGACAGACACAGAATACCCTAGGCTAGCCTAGGCAGGTGTTAGTGACAGGAGAACATAGTGATATGGCGCACCAGGTCTACTCAAGCTGTCATTTCCACTCCAAGCACTTACAAATACAGGATGGTTCCCCCATCTCCCTGGAGATCCTATTTCACTTGGTCTGGGTCATAAGCCTGGGCAACTACAACTTTTCAAAAAGTGTTTTATACTAGTGATTCTGATGAAAACTGGGGATCAATGTATTGTAAAGCTCAATAAATAAACAGGAGGAGGCAATATAGATGTATGTATGGTTATTAGAATATAGGAAATAGTTTCAGCTCAGTGAGAGAATAAACTGGTTCATAAGAAAAAGAATACCTACTCGAGTATTTGTAGTTTTGTTTTTCACTTATGCTAAGCAAAAATGTGGCTTTTTAAAAAACATTATGAAAGTATTTGATCATTCAAAATTAACAACACTTTAATATTATACATTGGTCTGACAACATAGTCTTTCTTTGGAGTAGCTTGTTAGAATCCCGAATTAACAGCAACTACCAAGGACAGTCAAGTGTTGTAGAGTACAGAACTAGGTTATGTGATAAGACTGAAATCTAAACCAAGGCGCTTCAGGTAGTGCATGATTTGTTTCCAGAGACATTTTAGGTGGTTTATGACATCAGCATGTTTGTAAAAAGCCATTATACAGGCTAGCCTAGGCAGGTGTTAGTGACAGGAGAACATAGTGATATGGCGCACCAGGTCTACTCAAGCTGTCATTTCCACTCCAAGCACTTACAAATACAGGATGGTTCCCCCATCTCCCTGGAGATCCTATTTCACTTGGTCTGGGTCATAAGCCTGGGCAACTACAACTTTTCAAAAAGTGTTTTATACTAGTGATTCTGATGAAAACTGGGGATCAATGTATTGTAAAGCTCAATAAATAAACAGGAGGAGGCAATATAGATGTATGTATGGTTATTAGAATATAGGAAATAGTTTCAGCTCAGTGAGAGAATAAACTGGTTCATAAGAAAAAGAATACCTACTCGAGTATTTGTAGTTTTGTTTTTCACTTATGCTAAGCAAAAATGTGGCTTTTTAAAAAACATTATGAAAGTATTTGATCATTCAAAATTAACAACACTTTAATACTGTACATTGGTCTGACAACATAGTCTTTCTTTGGAGTAGCTTGTTAGAATCCCGAATTAACAGCAACTACCAAGGACAGTCAAGTGTTGTAGAGTACAGAACTAGGTTATGTGATAAGACTGAAATCTAAACCAAGGCGCTTCAGGTAGTGCATGATTTGTTTCCAGAGACATTTTAGGTGGTTTATGACATCAGCATGTTTGTAAAAAGCCATTATACAACTTAAAATTAATTCAAACAAAGAAATTCTGAGACGCACGATCTTGATTGTTTCTTTTAAACTTCTCAACTTAGGTAAATATCCTACAGAATTCCCCAACAACAAAAGAATAAAATATTCACCTAAATATTTAGGAGTATTGTGAAAAGCAGCCTCAAATTTTGATTCTATTAAAAATGAAATAGACTTTAAAATAAGGTCCTGATCTACTTTCAGAAATGGCCAACGAGTCGAATGATGTGGCCAAGGCAACACATGTTAACTTTCTTTTTAAATAAGTTTAGAAAGTACTTCAGGGAAGAACTCTCTCAGGAGTCAGGAGATGAGCACCTGTTGGAGGGGATATGCCTAAAGGAGCCAGCCATGGAATTTCTCCTGCCTTAAATCTTGATTTCTGACATTAGACTACTTTACCTTTGGCCTGTTAAGTATCTGTGCTATCTGCATCACAGAACTAACTTACTTTACTGTGGTTTAGCTTCTGCAGAAGCCCACATCCTAAAGATTCCTACTGGACCAGAAGCCCCTTCTGAGATCTATTAATAATACACCAAACGCCTGATTTTCTTTTCCTGCACTATTGGCTGGTGGCTGTCACAGGACAGAAAACGTCTTTGTCTATTCTGCCCTTGCAAACTGTCACAAGTTATGCCGGGCTTCAACAGGCCCCGTTCTCCTGATGGCTAAAGTGAAGAGCTGTAGCTGTAGAGTAAAAGGCCTGGGTTCAAATCGAGCATCTGTCATTCCTGGCAATTCTAACTTGGGGCAAGTCACTTGGCCGCCATGAAAAGTCCGACTCCCCATCAGTAACAGGAAGGTAACAACTGACATCGTGGGGTTCTGGTGAGGATTAGGGAAGCCTGAGTCAGTAAACAAGGTCTCAAAACCCATGAAGCACCTCTTTCCAGCCCACCCAAGTGAGAGTTCCCAGCAGCTGGAGCTGCCCTGACACCAGGGCCCCAAAACACCAGGCTGTGGCACCTGCGCTGAGGACTCCAAGGGGCGGAGGAAAGAGCGGAAAGACCGGTTTCCAAGGCCCGCCTGGCAGACAGGCGGTGCCCGTCACCCCACACTCACCCCAAGTCAGGCCTCACCCCACCTGCCAGCCCCGACCCCACCGCAGAACTGAAGCTCTCCTAGGCGCCCCTGACACCCTGACTCTCAGCCCACCCTCAGGACCTCAGGGTCGGGGACAGGGACCGGCAGGGCGGATCCCTAACCCCATCGAGAGAACTCCGACTAGCAGATCGCCGCACCCCAACTCTTCCCGCGGCTCAGCGGCCGGGGACGACCCCGGTCGGGACTCCCCACCGAGGAGGGCGGGAACGGGGGGGCACTCCCGAGGGGCGGTACCTCGTCGCAGTGGCGATGGTACTCCTCCATGGTGGCGCCGACTCTCCCTGGGGGCGGAGCGACGCGCGGGTCGAGTTCCGCGGCCGCGCACTGGCCTCCGGGGAGGCCCCGCCCCCTTTTATGACCTGGGGCCTTACCCCACGTAGGCCCCGCCTTTGTGTCGCAGTGGCCCAACCTTCCTGGAACATGAGGAGGGCTCCGGGTGACTGGAGACGTCACTTAGAGTGGAGGGGGAATCCCTGCCGCAATGAATGTACTTCAAGCCAGGAGCCTCTTCACTGCCCCAGACTTTTCTGGAAATTGGAGCTGGATTTTAAAGAACTGGGAATGGTGCCAGTGTGGATCAGATGGGGTGACCTAGTGTCAATCTGTCTAGATTCTGCACTGTTGGTTGAGTGCCCACTGCTCTGGCTATTTGCACATATTTGTTAACTCTTCACTGTCCAGCAAATAGGGGTAGTTAATGAAATGGTAAACAAGCCTCTTTGATTTGTCCACCTACCACCTATACTATTTGGAAAAAATAACCTCCACAGCTTCAGTTTTTGCATATGAAAACTTATAATCATGCCTATTTCATGCATATTGTAAGGAGCAAATGCTGCAGGTGCTACATGCAAAACTCCTAAAGTAGATGTTCAGACACCTTGCTTCCTCCATGAAATATATGACTTGCGAGAGAGAAAGAACAAATATCCCAAATTAAATGATCAGTCTTTGAAAAGCAATGGCTATGTTTATTTAAAATCACTACATCCTACATGATCCTAAGAATTTCCTCAACACCTCACAATAACCCGCAAGGTTTGGTTCTGCTAGCACCTCCCTTTTTCAAGATGAAACTGAGATACAGAGAATTTAAATAACTTGTCCCAGGTCATATATCCAGTAAGTGGTAAGAGAGACTCAAACCCAGGTAGTCTATTGGCATAGCCAGTGTTTTGTTGTTGTTGTTACTGCTTTTAAGAGGATTTTTGCCTTAGGATACATGTGCTCGCTGGAGAGAGAGAGAGACAGAGTCCAGTCAGAGGGAAAGTGAGAAATCACCCCCTGGGGAGGATGTCCACACCACAATTCCTTCTCCTCCATTCTCCTCCTGGCATCTTGGGCAAGCCCACACATGTGCCTGGCATGATTTTGAAGCCACTGGGTCTGAGACTCAAACTGCAGTTGGCTATGTGGGAGTCCAGCGACGTAACTGCTATGCCATCTGCTGGTCCCACAGAGCCCATGTTCTTAACCATAAGTTGTATTTCCTGTAATAAATTACTACAAATTATGAGAATTAAAAAGCACAAACATCTTATAGTTTGAGAAGTCAGAAGTCTAAAATGGATCCATAAGGTTGTGTTTCTTCTAGAGGCTCTAGAGAAGATTTTGTTCCCTGACTGTCTGCAGCTTCTAGAGACTGCCTTTATTCCTTGGTTCATAATCCTTCCTCCACCTTTAAAACCAATGGCATCTTCTCTCCTCTCTGACTTCTACTCCATACTCATGTCTCCTGCGTATGACTCTCATCTTCTCCTAACTCTCATCTTCTCCATAACTATTCCAGTAGTGTATTCTGTTGCTAATAACAGCAAATACCTGAAACTGGGTGATTTGTAAGAATAAAGATTAATTCCCCTCGTATTTTGGAGACTCAAGGCCCAGAGGCCATATCTGATGAAGGTCTTGTTGCTGATGGATCATCCAGCAAGACAGAGCAGGGCAGGATCACATGTATCTGTATCCATGTGTCTGTATTTCTGTCTCTGTCTCATTATAAAGCCACCAGGATTCAATCCTGGGGGCCTCTCCCTGAATGACTTCAGACCTAATCTCCTCCCCAAAGTTCCACCTTTCAATACCATAGTTAAAATAAACTTCCACCTTCTTAATCCCATTTTATTGGCAGCCAATTTTCAACCTATGAGGGTTTTTTAAAGGATTATTTTATTTAACTTTATTTATTTTAATTTGACCAGAGAGGGACAGAGTGAGAGAGAAGGAGGGGAAAAGTGAGAAAGCAAGCTGCCAGGTCCAGGACTCGAACCACTGTCAGCCATGTGAAAGTCCAGAGCCCCTAACCAACATGCCACCTGCTGGCCCCAAGTCTTAATTTTACCAGAGAGAAGGAGAGACAAAGTGAGAAAGCAAGCTGCCAGGTCCAGGATTCGAGCCATGGTGGGCCATGTGGGAGTTCAACACCTTAACCACCATGCCACCTGTCAGTCTCTCAATAAATGAGTTTGGGGGGACACAGTCAAACCATAGCATTACTTAGTCACATCTTCAAAGTGTCTTTTGTCGTGTAAAATAACATATTCACAGGTTCTGGGGATTCAGATATGGACATCTTGGGGGGAGATATTATTCAGCCTACCACAATCAGTTTTCTATTTTGCTCCCCAACATCAAAGTTGGAAGGTTTCAGGACCAGCAGTTAGCGTAATGGCTATGTCGCTGGACTCCCATGTAGTCGACCATGGTTGGCATCCTGGACCCGGTGGCTTAAAACTCATGCTGGGCACATGTGCGTGCGTGCCCAAGATCCCGAGAGGAGAATGGAGAAGGGATTGTGGTGTGACCATCCCCCCAGGGGATGATTTCTCACTTTCTGTTTCTCTGTCTCTGTCTGTCTGGTGAGCGCACGCACCCTATAGTAAAAACCTCTCCAAAAAAAAAAAAAAGTTGGAAGGTTTCTAGTCCAACTGTTTTTATTTTACAAGTAAAACTGGAGCCAAGAGAGGTGAAGAAACTTATGCAGGGCCCCAAAGTGTTAACTGAACTCTTGAACTTTTGAATCTTTGCTTCCATTCCTTGTTCTCATTTTTTTTTTTTGGAGAGGTTTTTGCTATAGGGCACGTGCACTCGCCAGACAGACAGACAGAGACAGAGAGACAGAAAGCGAGAAATCACCCCCCAGAGGGGATGGCCACGCCACAATCCCTTCTCCTCCATTCTCCCCTCAGGATCTTGGGCACGCATGCACATGTGCCCAGCGTGAGTTTTAAGCTGGGATGCGAACCGCGGTCGACTACATGGGAGTTCAGCAACATAGCCATTACGCTAACTACTGGTCCCCCTTGTTCTCATTTTATGAGCTTAAATAGAACCAAATAGTGCTTTTTGTCTGATAATGTGCAGTTTGTTGCTGGTTCTTCAAAGTTGTGGGTCATGCAAGGTTGCTGCATAGGAGTTGCAATTGTAATTCACAGATAATGCATATCCTTTTTCAAGATTTTCTTTAAGCCAAAGTTCTTATCCTATTAGCAATTCCAACATTTCCTTGATGAGATGTGAGCACTGAACATACTTCCTTAAAGAACTGATTCTGTGTCTTGATGAGTCAAACCCCAAAGGTAACTCATCTTAAAGCGGGTCACACATCATCTGTTGAGATTACATTATGTGGTAACTCATGGTAAATATAAAGTGAGATGAAAAAGTCCTGTTCCAGGTACCATTTCTACGTAATAAGCTACCCCAGAATTTAGAAACTTATTTATTTTATTGTATTATACTCATGGGTTCTGTTGGTGAGAGATTTGAACAGAACACAGCACAGATAACTTGTCCCTGCTCTATGATGTCTGGGACCTCAGCTGGGAAATTCAGACACTCAGGGAAACTTGACAGGAGGGGTCAGAATCATGTGAAGACTTGTTCATTTACATATCTGATATCTGAGCTGGGATACTGCCAAATGGAGCATCACAACCCCACCAAGTTGCTTGACTTCCTGCCATCATGGCAGCCTTAGGGTACCTGCACACTTTACAGGGCAGCCCAAGGCACCAGCAGTGAGTGATCCACTGAGCATGGCAGAAGCCAGATTATCATTTATGACCTAGTCTCACAAGTAATGAAGCAGCACTTCCACCATGCTTTAATCAATGAAGCAGTCACAGCCCACTAAGACTCAAGGGGAAGGGACAAAGAATCTACTTCTCTTTGGAAGAAATGTCAAATAATTTGGGGACTATGTTTTGATACCTGCACAGGTGTATCAGTTAGCATCCTTTGGTTGCAAGTAACAGCAGACCAAAGTAGAATGAAATAAAATAAAAAGAACAGCCAGAGGGCATGTGAACATGTGTGCTGATGCATGCACATGCACACACATGAAAGAGAGTGAAAGAGAGACAAATCTCCTCAGTGGGGCTTGATCATGCCACAATCCCCTTTCCTCCATTTATCCATCTCGCCAGGATTTGGGGCACACAGGTACACTTGTCCAGTGAGTTTTTCAAGCCATCAGAGCTTGGATTCAACTCTGATCTGCCATGTGGGATTGGGCTTTCTTTTAATGATTTCTGGTTTTCATATATATTTGATGTATATCTTGGTATGGCTTTTTAAAAGCAAGCATACAATGTACGATAATAAAAATCAACGACATACTCATAGTCATCTTTTACAACATTGAACATTACATTATGTTGTGCACATTTGATAACAGGTCCACTATTTTTTGGAATATATATTAAGTTGTCCATATATTTCACTGTGTTATGGCACATTGTCCCATAGTTTTTTTCCACATATACACATGTGTTCTTACACCAATACATATTTTTTTATAAATCCCCCATTTGTTGTCCCTTTAAGCAGCTTCTGGCATCTAAATTACTCTATTTCTATGTGTTGGAGTTCTTAAATTTCCTCTGTAGAGTGAGGACATTGGGGCATCTGGCTTTCTACGCCAGCATTTAACTGCTGGGTTATGGAGCCAGCCCAATATTTTATTGTATAACCAGTGATATAGAGGAACAGATGTTCCAGATTGGTTTAATTGTTCAGCAAATTTTGGGGGCCTCTGTGCCTTCCATCCTTCCATGTCACTTTCCTCAGCACATCAGCAACATGTATTCTCCTGGTCAGTCATGGCTGTATCAGTTCCGGTATCACAAGGAACCAAGACACCACACTCAAAGAAGAAGACGGACATTACCTTGGGTCGATCAATTTTTCATAGAGCTTACTTTCAAGTCCCCAGAAGTCTTCTCTTCAGGTCCAAGTTCTTTTCACGACTAAGATTGGACCATATGATTGGTCCATTTCCCTTGATCTTATATTTGATGTTTTAATCTTTTACAGTTGGAAAAAAAAAAAAAAAACAAAGTTCCGCTGGTAAGAATAAACAGACATGAAATAAATGTTGGTAGATCAGTTATTTTCAACTTTTTTCATGTTATGGTCCATGAAGAAAATATTGATAGGATTTACCAATTAAGTATCCCTAATACAAAAATACAAAAATCCTCGGGACCAGCAGTTAGCGTAATGGCTATGTTGCTGAACTCCCATGTAGTTGACCGCGGTTTGTGTCCTGGACCCGGTGGCTTAAAATTCACGCCGGGCATGTGTGCATGCATGCCCAAGATCCTGAGAGGATAATGGAGTAGAAGGGATTGCGGCGTGGCCATCCCCCCTGGGGGTGATTTCTCACTTTCTGTTTCTCTGTCTCTCTCTGTCTGTCTGGCGAGCGCACACGCCCTATGGCAAAAACCTCTCCAAAAAAAAAAAAAAATACAAAATCCTAAATGCTTCAAAATCCAACACTTTTTGAGTGCTGACATGATGCCACAAGTGGAAAATTCCACATTTGACTTCAAGTGATGGATTACAGTCAACATGCAGGTGTACTGCATGCATTTTATCCTGTGCCCTCAAGGGAAAAATACCATCCTAGTTCCCTTCACCTGTGATTTATCTTTTCTGTGCACCCCCAGATCCCCCATACAAGAATGCCCACAAAGAGTAATAAGATGGCACAAGCACAGGGTGGACATGCCAACAGCAGGTTTCCCAGAATGTCTTGAGTCAGGACTGCTGGATATGCCAGACAATCAAGATGGGTAGCCGAGATAGTGACACTTTCGTTTTCTCATGTTTCAGTACACACAAACTTTGCTTTATGTACCAGTTATTTAAAACAGCATATAAAATTACCTTTAGCCAATGTGTATAAGGAATATATAAAGCATAAGTAAATTGTATGTTTTGACTTGGATCCCATCTTTCACATATCCTATTATGTATAAGAAAATATTCCAAATTCTCAAGAAATTGGAACTCCAAAACACTTTTGCTCCCAACACTTTGGATAAAGGATACTCAAACTATATATAGTACACTGAGGTAAACTAGAAGGGTTTTGGGGGCATCTTGATAGAGTTTGTTAAAAAAAAAATTGTTTTTAGCCATCAGCAGTTAGCGTAATGGCTGTGTTGCTGGACTCCTATGTAGTCAACTGCAGTTCATATCTTGGACCCGGTGGCTTAAAACTCACACCGGGCACATGTGCGTGCGTGTGTGCCCAAGATCCCGAGAGGAGAATGGAGGAGAAGGGATTGTGGCATGGCCATCCCCCCTGGGGGGTGATTTCTCACTTTCTGTCTCTCTGTCTCTCTCTGTCTGGTGAACACACACGCCCTATAGCAAAAAAAAAGAAAAAACAACTCTCAAAAAATATTTTTTTTTTTACATTATGGAATAAGAAGAAAAAACTGAAATAGAAAAGATTTTAAAATTTAATTTATAAAAAGATGCAAATAAAATCTTTTTAAATGTTTTAATGAGACCCTTATCTTGCTTTCATAAACATAACATTCTATATCTGGCTTAATGCATGAAATAATTATAAGAAATTATTTTCTAATTTTTATTTTTAAGTTTTGATCATAGGGCACATGTGTTCACTGACAAAAGTGCCAGAGAGAGGGAAAGTGAGAAATCATCCCTCAGGGGGGATGACCACACCACAATCCCTTCTCCATTCTCCTCTCTGGATTTTAGGCACTCATGCACAAACACCTGGAATAATTTTCAGTCCACTGGGTACAGGACTCAAACTACTATCAGCCATGTGAGAGACCAGTGCCTTAACCACTACTCTACCTGCTGGCTCCAGAAATTTTTATTCAAGAGTTTTAATAATTATTGCCTCCAAAATCTTAATAGATTCTATTGTTGAGAAGTGTTACCCATAGGAGTAGTGGATAAAACATTTAGAGCCATTGTACAAACCATTCAAATTATATATTTAAAGGCTCCTGTCATGGTGGGCTAAGTATTAGAACCATCTTTCACTGACAATTAGAAAGTTTGAATAAAATATAATAGACATTCTTTCAAAGGACTCGATCTCTGAAAGGTGGAAATAATTATGGATCTACACCTAAGGGAAGAATGAAACCTAGAAGGATGAGCATGTCGTTTGGAGCAATTTTTTGCCTGGAAGTAAGAAGATGCTAAACCTTTTGCTTATGGGCCAAGGAGTAAAATAGTTAGGTTCCATTATCTTCTAAGGAGGAGGACTCTGGTTAAGCAATTATACTTTGGGGCTAAGCTCTAAAAGAAGATGAGAGAGAATGGATGTCCAGAAGAAAATGAGAAAGGATAGACAATAGCAATAGTTGGTGAAATAATAAAAATTTAAAAAATTGATGAAAGAACTTTACTAATCAGAGTTGTTACAGAAATTAGAAATACGGAAATGAAAAAAAAAAAATGGACCAGCCCTGTAGCACAGTGGTTAAGCCCTGCACAGAGGAAGCCAGATCCCACATGACTGATCAGCCTCATTAGCTTAAAAAACATGCCAAGTATGAGCATATGAATCCTGATGTGACAGAAAATTGGAAGAACAAAAGGATTGTGACATGATCAGGGTTGGTTGCCCCCTGCCCCACCCCTTGCTCTC
>NW_006159727.1:3452762-3465658 GCF_000334495.1 Tupaia belangeri chinensis | reverse complement strand
AAAAAAAAAAAAAGAAAAAAAAAAAAAAATCCAATGAAACCCTCAAAATGTAATAATTCAGGTGATTTATTTACAATAGTGTATGTTGGGGTAGAAAGTATAGGGGATTTACAAGGAATAGTTCAGGAACCTGGTATAGGTGATCCCTTTTCCCCCTTAGCATCCTCTTGTTGCCCAGCCACAGAAGCCAGGGACTATATTATTTGCTCCTCTCTTCTTTTTAAATCCACCATCTTATATGAAGGGCTATGGCCATGGCTGATGCTTTTTATTCCATTTGATTGCATGGCCAATTTATTCTCACATTTAAATCCTACAGTAGCTCATGGGGCGTCTCTATATGGCAAGCAGTGCATTTTTGTTTTCATATGTACTGCATTTCTAGGGAACTTGTGATGACAGGTCTGATTAAGGTCATCAACATATTGGATCAATGTGATGTTGTATAACTATAAGATATGAGAGACTCCTTTAGACCTGCCATCAAGGCCTTCTAGTTTTTAGATTCAGTTTCTTCCTTTTATATCTATAACTCTTAGTTTATGTTTTCCATATATGTGCTTTCTAAAGTTATAATAAGACATCAGGGAACTCCATGATATTTATTAGAAACTTTGTCACAATAGGGACTAAGTGCTACAGCCATGTGACCTCCAGGGCCTTGCCCTCCACCTGTACTTCATCCTTTGGTGATAAGGTGAGTAATCGTAATGTCACTTTATGCCATGAATTACTCATGCTCCATTTCTTCTCAGCAAGAATTATCCACATACTTCCACGTATATAAAAAGCATTCTCAGAATTTCATTTTGAGGGCCTACTTCCTAATACCTTGTATTAGTCAGGGTTCTCCAGAGAAACAGAACCAATAGGGTATGCGTGTGTCTCTGTGGTGCAGGGGAGGGTGTGAAGAGAGATTCATTTTAAGTAATTAGTTTATACAATCTCACATATTTATGGAGGCTTTGCAAGTTCAAATTCTCTTGGGGTAGACCAGAGAGGCTGGGGACTCAGGGGAGCTGCAGTTAGGACCCAGAGGCAGCCAGTGGTGGAATCACTAAGAGCCGATGTTGCAGATGAGGTTTAATGGCCCTCTGTTGGAGAATTTTCTTTTGTTTTTGGCAGGTCTGCTTTTTGTTCTATTCAGGCTTTCAGCTGATTAGATGAGGTCCACATACATTACAGATGGGAATCTCCTCTACTCAAAGTCCATCAAATCAGTGTACATTTCAACCATAAACATCCTCATAGAAATATGCAGAATAAGAATAATGTTTGATCAAATATCTGGACACTATGGTCTAATCAAGATGATACATAAAATTAACTATTATAGGCTACACCTGGTACCAGTTACTTTATTAGTCAGGTTGCCAAGGTGAAGTAGGTGTCACCCTCAAATTGGCATAAATTGAAGAGTGCTCATTTACCAAGGGATTTATTACAATCACAAGGCTAGTAATAGTGGAACCTGCATGACTCCTAAGCTCAGAAATTTGAGGGGAAAGAGGTTTAAATTGTCATGTAAATGAAGCCACTTAGAGAAGAATAAGTTCTTGTCAAGAGATATAGTATACCCAAGGTGGCCTCCCACAAGGAAACCAGAATGATTACCCTAACCTCTTCTCTAGTCCTTTGGTCTCTTACCAATATTCCCCACTAGCTGAACCCAAGTCAAAAAGAGAGAGCTTGAGAGCCATTATAGTCCATTGAGGTCAACTTCCCAAGGCAGCATCGACTAGAGTGAGGATATAAAGAGGCAAGCTGAGGATCTCTAGCACAGGGCTCAAGCCACAGATCCAAGAATCCCTATGTTCCTGAAGCAGAATACATAAAATGAAAAACCACATTTTGGCACATCTCAGTAAAATGGCTAAAAACCAAAAGAAAGAGAAAATTGTAGAAGTAGCAACCCCCCTCTCCCCCCCACACATACGCCACACACAAACAAGAAAAAGAATATAGATTATCTTCAAAAGTGAAACAAGGGGACCAGCAGGTGGTGTAGTGGTTAAGGCACTGGACATTCCCACATGGCCAGCCATGGTTCAAGTCCTGAACCTGGTGGCTTGCTTTCTCACTTTCTCTCTCTCTCTGTGTCTCTCTGGTCAAAATAAAATAAGTAAATGAATAAATAAAATTAAAAATAATTTTAAAAAAGTGAAACCAAGATGGCTAACATCAGACTTTTCACAGAAATGATAGAAGTTCAAAGACAACACATTTGCCTTCAAATATACTGTATTTGGACACCTTTGAAATGTTGAAAGAAAATACTGTGAACTTAAAACATTTACCCTTCAAAAAATAAGATAAAAATTGAAGATGAAATAACAAAAAAAATAGGCATATAAAACCAGAGAAAATTAGTAGTAGAAGTATGCTTCAAGAAATACTAAAATGTACTCTTTTGGTAAATGACAAATGATTCTACATAGAAATGTAGGTGATAGAAGAAGAAATAGAGAGTAATTAAAGGGGGACAGTTAATGATGATCAACTCTATATAACAATGATAATAGCATGCAATGGAGTTTGAAATATATACCAAATTAAAATACAGGTTAACAATAGCATGTACATTGAGAGGAGGATAAATTGAGTCAAAAGTTCTTCCATTGTCTAGGAAGTGAGTAAAAGTGCCAAGTAAGGGCTTGGTCTGTGGCCTAGTGGTTAAGGGAACTGGATCCCACATGGCTGACTGTGGTTCAAATCCTGGCCCCAATGGCTTGAAAAACACACAGTGCACAAATGCATACATGCCCAGGATTCCGACTGGATGGAGGGGGCATTATAGTGTAACCATACCCCATCAAGGGGTTCTTTCTCCCTCTGTGTGTGTCTTTCTGTCTCTCTTTGGTGAGTACAAACACTTTCTGGCAATTTTTTTTTAAAGTTTCAAGTAATATTACATGTTGCTAGGACAAAGGTTCACTTGTATGGGGTAGACACTAAAGAAAAAAGTGTCTTTTTTAAAAAATATATAACTACCAAGTCAATAAAGGAGAGAAATAGAATTTTATTATTTTTTCCTGTAGATTTTTGCCATAAGGCACATGCCTTCTGCCATAAAGAGAGAGACAGAGGGAGAGGAAGTGAAAAATCACCCCATGGGGGATGGCCATGCTGTAATCCCTTCTCTTCCGTTCTCCTTCTGAGATTTTGGGCATGCATACACACGTATCCCACATGATTCAAGCCACTGGATCCAGGACTTGAACCATGGAGTCAGCCATGTGGAATTCAGTGCCTTAATCACCACATCACCTACTGGCCTGAGAAACAGAATTTTTTTAAGAGTTATTTTATTTAATTTTATTAATTGTTATTATTTTATTATTTCATTTTTTTGAAGTTGACCAGAGAGAGACAGAGAAAGAGAGAAGGAAAGTGAGAAAGCAAGCTTCCAGGGTCAGTACTCGAACCATGGTCAGCCACGGCAGGAGTCCAGCCACCTTAACCACCACACCACCTGCTGGCTACCAAGAAATAGAATTTTTTCCAAATACTCATCTCAAAATAAGGCAAGAAAGGAGAGGAGGAAAGAGCATAATACAGGTAGGACAAATAGGTAAAAATAATGTGATAGATTAAATCCAAATATATCGTAATTGTAATAAAGATAAATACATCATAAGTTCCATTTAAAAGACCAAGGACATAAAAAACATAACCTACCTATATGCTCTTTGCAAAAGATACTTAAAAGTGATCAAGAACAAAGAAATGTTTAAGTAAAAGGATGAAAGAAGATATTCCATGCAATTATACCAAGCTTAATGGACCAGCTTATGAAATGGTAGGTAAGGTGGCTGCATCCCTCATGACTGACCATGTGGTTCAAGTCTCAGACCTAGCGGCTCGAAATCATACTAGGCATGTGTTTGCCTGTGACCAAAATCCTGAATGGAGAGAAATGGAGAAGGGATTATATTGTGATCATGCCCTATAGGAAAGCTTTCTTGCTTCCTCTCTCTCTCTCTCTCTCTCTCTCGCTCTCGCTCTTGCTCTCATTCTTGCTCTCTGTCCCTCTCTGTTGAGTACACATGCTCTCTGACAATTTTATATATATATATACTTTAAGACCAAAGACATTACTAGAGGAAGCTATGTTTCATAATGATGAAAGAGTCAGTTTACTAGGTAGAAACATCAATCTCAAATTGTATGGACTAAAATCAGCTCAAACATGGAAAATAAAAATTAGTATAATTAAAAGACTAAAGCCAACAGGTGGAGTGGTGGTTAAAACATTGGATCCCACAGCCACATGGGTGGCTGCCACAGTTCGAGTCCTGAACCTAGCAGGTTGAAAATCATGCCAGGTGCATGTGCGTGCATGCTCAAAATCTCAAAAGAAGAATGGAGGAGAAGGCATTGCAGCCTGGCAATCCTCCTTTTCTCAATTTCCCTCTCTGTCTCTCTCTGTTTCTCTCCAGCAAGCATACATGCCCTGTGGCAGAAACCTAAAAGAAAAAAAAAGACGAAATAAATTCATAGTCATGTGGATTATGCCCCTCTCAGGAGATGACACTACAAGCCAGCAAAAGAAATACATCAGAAAGGATATAAGAGATTTGCACATGATTAACATGATTTATTTAATTGATGTGTAGAACTCTGAACACAACAACTGCAGAACACATTCTTTTGACATACAAACAGAACTTTATGTGAACTAGATTATTTTGCTTGGGGAAGTTACTCAGCATTATTACTATTTTAAAAAATAATTTGCCACAGGGCATGTGCACTTGCCAGATAGAGAAAGAGAGGGAGAAGGAATCTCTCAATGTGGTATGGTGACACCTCAATCTCTTCTCTTCCATTCCTCCACCCTGTCGTGATTTGGGGCATACATGCACACATGCCTAGCATGTTTCTCAAGTCACCGGGCAGGAATTTGAACTGCACAATCAAGTGGGATCTGGCTGCCTTAACCACCAGGCCATGGAGCCAGCCTTAATCAGCATTATTTTTATAAAAAACAATTTTAATACAGTGATAGATAATATGTTTATTAGTTTTATAACTGACAGTCATTCAATTTCAAACCATAGAAGAACACCTACTTCACAAGAAACTTTTTCTAGAATTGCGAAGTATCTATTTTAACCCAAAACTACTAATCTTTAGGAATCAGAGTTCAGTTATCAAGTTACAAGGTAACACTTTGAAAATGAAAACTTTTATATACTTGAATAAAACACTTAAAATCACAGTCATTACTGTTATCATCAGTAAATCATCACATGTTCTGTAAATATTAATGGAATTATCCATTTTATAATACTAACTCTGCTTCCCTACAGCTTTTGTTCTGGGCATCTGCTTCTATAATTCTTTTGTTTCTAGGATGTGAGTTACTGTGTCAAAACTCTCACATAGCACTGTTTCAAGGCCTTTGTAATACGTGGTCCCGGTATGACAGAATGAGTTTCCTTCCATAGCACAAGCCATTATTACAAAAGAAAATTGCAAGGTAATAGAATTTTTCTAATTACCAGAACCAATTATCAAGAGTAGAACACTAATTCTTAAATTACCTTACTTAGGATGAACATGGATCAACAATGGGGCAGGGAATAGAAGATATAAATGGAGCAGGAAGTTACTGTGCTGAGAAACTCGTTCTTCCACTTCAGAGAAAATGATGGCTAACGTAGGTTTGTGAGGAGAAATGTCATGAAGATAATACTGCTATGCTGTGGAATTAGTCTTCAGAGGATTGAAAAGAGCAGACTTTTAACCCTGGGACAAAGTATTTTCTGAGCATGAGGAACGGAATAAATTAGGAACATATCAGATTGTAAGTGACTCAAATGGATTTTGTATTCATAATTTTAAGACGAAACCAGTCATCGAGTTGCAGGTTCTAGCCATGTTTGGCTCTTGGAATCATGTGCATAAGAATAGGATTAACCAGGGGTGGAATTTTTCCAGGTCACTTAGACTGAGGAAGAGAGGATCATAGACTTTGAGGCATGTTCAGGGATAGGATTAAACGAATAGATTGTGAATTCTAAACTGACTAAGTAGAGATGGACAGTGAAAAAATGATAGGATTACTGGATTCGAGGTCCAAATGGGGTCAGAGAACTACTGGAGTATTTTAGGAGTAGTGAATTGGAAGGAAAGAGAGTAAGTATCACGAAGTCAGATGACTGAAAATATTTTTGAAGACAACATCTAAGCAGGAAGGAGAATCCTCTCCTACTTGGTGCCTCTTTTACATCCTATTGCGGGCATTATAGCCATGAGAGAAGCACAAGAAGCTTTGCACCAGGGTCACAGCTGAGGGACAATGTTTTCATCCAGTTCTATTTTGACTCGCTATCTTCCCCTGGTGTTTCAGTTATACAGGGCGGTAATTATGGATACATTGGAACAGCCGAGAACAAAGCCTAGCGTAGACTACCACAATTAGCATATTGGGTAGGTAGAAGTTAGCTTAGCTCGCACCAGGGGAGAAAAAGAAGATTTTTCCCTGTAAGTTGCTCCTTTTTCTCCAGACTTTCATAGATTCTGTAAGAGACATCTATCTGACATCCTTTCTGAGTTTTCCTGCCCTTGTTTCTGCCATCAATTTTTTTTTTTATTTTGTATTTGCTCATGTAGATATGGGCCAAATTAAATTTATGTCTCTGGCATGCTCTGCTTATTCACAGAATTTAATTGCATTACAATGATAAAGAATGTTCCTGGTTGAGGGTTGGAGGATTCATTTTTTTGATGTGTTTTGTACTCTCCTGTTCCTGCCATTTCTAGCAAAGTCTGTAAGTTTTGAACCATTTGTTTAAAAATTTTCTTCCTGTTTTGAATAATGCATGCCTTACCTCACCCACATATTATAAACTTTAAAGACTCAGAGTATTTCTTCATAAGAGGAAAAAAAAAAAAAAACATCTTTTCCTCACATAGTGCCTGTCTTTTAGTGAAAAATATGCTGACCTTCTGATTCAGGGCATATAATCTGACCTTACTGTCTATTGTAGTGCTTTATGGCACCAAAGGGAACTATAAACCAGTTAAAAATAAATATACTGCACGAATCAGTTCTGTACTGTTTCAGGAAAAAAAAACAGGTGCACAGAGACCCATTTAGTCTTTCCGAGCTCTTAATTTCTGTGATTCTTCTAAACCGTATCTCATGAAGGGCATTCGTTGGTGCTTTTGAAGAGCTGCAGTAATGTATTTACAAGCATGAAATGGTTTCATTAAGTTTAGTCACTTTGCTCATCAAAAATCTGCAGCCTTATCAGAGGAAATCATTCATTGTCAAAGTCTATATGCTAATAACCCTCTTCATAGTCAAAGCACATTTTAAATATTTATTCATAGGCCAGATGAGGACTTTTAAAGTGGTTAATTTCAAAACAAAGCAATTTTTCCAAAGAGGAAAAAAAAAAAAAACACTGAATTTGAACAAAATGAGTCAGGGTTTCTATATAACAGAGCAGTTTGTAAGCCCCAGCATCAATCGTATATTTATTCAACACATGATGTGGTTCTAGTTTTCAAGTATGTAATCAAATATAAACCTATAGGTTGACCTCGCTTGACATTAAGGAATTGTAGATAGATTTCTCATTGTAATAATCATTATTATATATACCATCCTCTTTAGTTAAATATATGGTTGATACAGATGTTGAACGATATGTGGAAACAACATGGTCAAACATATTTCTCATTCCATAATGGGATATTTCAAGATATAAAAATTAGGAATCTAGGACCAGGAGATGATGTGGTAGTTAAGACAATACACTGTCACATGGCCGACCATGGTTCAAATCCCAGACCCAGCAGCTTGAAAATCATGCAGGTGCATATGTGTGCATGCCCAAAATCCTGAGAGGGGAATGGAGCAGAAGGTATTGCAGCATAACCATCCCCTCCGGGGGATGATTTCTCACTTTCCCTCTCTCTTTCTCTCTCTGTTTCTTTCTGGTAAGCGCACGAGCTCTATAACAAAAAATAAATAAATAGATAAATAAATACATAAATTAGGGATCAGCACTGATCGAAACATTTAAGGTTCAAGTATTTCCTTCCAGACAGACAAAGACTTGGAGAATAATAGGACCAGTTTAAGAAGGATTTTCTGTTCACATAGTTTTAGCTCTATTGTACCATGAGTCAACATTTGATATAATAAGGCATTTGGAACCCAGAGATTGCCAACCATTATAGTGAGATAGAAGGTCAATGAGGCAGGAATGTGCTTATATGTGAAAGAGACTCTCACTGGGGACTTTTGACTAGGGCATATTTCTTTCTTTCTTTTTTTTTTTTTTTTTTTGGGGGGGTTATTAGGGATCAGCACTTAGCGAAACATTTAAGGTTCAAGTATTTCCTTCCAGACAGACAAAGACTTGGAGAATAATAGGACCAGTTTAAGAAGGATTTTCTGTTCACATAGTTTTAGCTCTATTGTACCATGAGTCAACATTTGATATAATAAGGCATTTGGAACCCAGAGATTGCCAACCATTATAGTGAGATAGAAGGTCAATGAGGCAGGAATGTGCTTATATGTGAAAGAGACTCTCACTGGGGACTTTTGACTAGGGCATATTTCTTTCTTTCTTTTTTTTTTTTTTTTTTTTGGGGGGGTTTTTCTTATAGGGACCTGACACCGAGAGAGACAAAGAGATAGAAAGTGAGAAATCACCCCCCAGGGGGGATGGCCACGCCGCAATCCCTTCTCCTCCATTCTCCTCTCGGGATCTTGGGGACGCACGCACACGCACCTGGTGTGAGTTTAAGCCACCAGGTCCGGGACTCGAACCGCAGTCGACTACGTGGGAGTCCAGTGACATAGCCATTATGCCAATTGCTGGTCCCCAGGGCATATTTCTTTCGAGTCGTTTTAGCATTTGATTTTCAGACATCATCACCAAGAGAAGAAAGCTACAATTTTTCTCTGATTCTTGATTTGTTAAAAAAATTTCAACTTAGTGCTTGACTTAATACAACTGATCTGCCTTTTTTTCTTTTCTTTCTTTTTTTCTTTTTTCTTTCTTCTTGTTTTTTTTTTTTTTTTTTTTTTTTGAGAGGTTTTTGGTATAGGGCACACGTGCTCTTGCCAGAAAGACAGAGACAGACAGACAGAATGAACAGATTGGGGACTCTGTAACTCCATGATTTTCATCCCTGACAGGGTTCTCAGAGCAGCAGGGGATACCTTTGATGATTCTCTGGTCTGCTCGGCTCTGGTTCTCTACCTCTTGGTCATTTCAAACATTATCTCACTCTCCAACCCTGTGATCATAGAACATTCCTGTCACTCTCAGTACATTGCTTCCCGCTTTACCAAGAAACTGAATCCATCACGTAAGGGCTCCTTTAACTTCCTACCATCAAACAAAACACACCGGTATGTCTAGCTATTCATTGCTTCTCTTTAACAGAAGTGGTAGTCCTTCTATAGGATCTTTGACATTTATTCCTTCTTTCATATTTAAAGACCATGGAAAGGCATATTCATCTTCTTTTTTTTTTTAAAATTATATTTCTTTATTTCCATAGGTGAGAGAGACAGAAAAGACAGAAAGACAGTATCTCCAATAGGGTTTTGACATCACGGGCCATCCTTGAACTGCAACCAGTCCCGGATCATGGGTATACACATGCCTGAGGTAGTCGGGGAGGTCTCTGGATGCAATCCTGCAACCTTCCTTTGTGGGTCAGCCTTGCAGTGTCACATTTTAAGACTGCTCCACTGTTTAGCCCCGATCCTCTGTTTTTAATCCCAATACTTCCAGGGCTTATTGTAATTGTTTAATTGCTTTTCTTGTATCTCTCATTCAAATATAAACCCCATGAGAGGCAGGGAACTGATCTGTCTTGCTCTCTTTTATATTTTCAGTGTTGAAATAAGTGTGTGATCCAATAAATGTTTTTATTGGTAATGAATTAATGAGAGCTAAGAGGGGCATATGGTGAGGCCATGTGGTGTTATGTAACCCAGAATGTTATATATATATATATTTCAGTTTCAATAATTGTGTTCCTTTTGCAGTCCCATACGATAATCTATACCTATAAATAATCTTTGATCAACAAAGTAGTGATGCTCTTGGAAGATCTATTGGTACTCCCTTGTTTATTTCTAACTGAAAACAGAGTTTATATCCTCAACCAGTTGTCAAGTTCATGGCACTCATACTATGCCTTGCTACCAAGGGACTGCTATTGTGTAAATTTCCCAGCGAATTATTTTTCAGAAAGTCAAATAATAAAATTCAACTTCAGGAGGGGAAGCTATCTAAGAAAATGCTTCAATAGAAGTATACTTACTCTTGGGACCAGCAGTTAGCATAGTGGCTATGTCGCTGGACTCTCACATAGTCAGCCGCTGTTCGTGTCCTGGACCCGGTGGCTTAAACTCACACCGGGCACGTGTGTGTGTGTGCCCAAGATCCCAAGAGGAGAATGGAAGAGAAGGGATTACAGCGTGGTCATCCCCCGTGGGGGGTGATTTCTCGCTTTCTGTCTCCCTGTCTCTGTCTGTCTGTCTGGCGAGTGCACGCGCCCTATAGCAAAAACCTTTTTATTTCCATAGGTGAGAGAGACAGAAAAGACAGAAAGACAGTATCTCCAATAGGGTTTTGACATCACGGGCCATCCTTGAACTGCAACCAGTCCCGGATCATGGGTATACACATGCCTGAGGTAGTCGGGGAGGTCTCTGGATGCAATCCTGCAACCTTCCTTTGTGGGTCAGCCTTGCAGTGTCACATTTTAAGACTGCTCCACTGTTTAGCCCCGATCCTCTGTTTTTAATCCCAATACTTCCAGGGCTTATTGTAATTGTTTAATTGCTTTTCTTGTATCTCTCATTCAAATATAAACCCCATGAGAGGCAGGGAACTGATCTGTCTTGCTCTCTTTTATATTTTCAGTGTTGAGATAAGTGTGTGATCCAATAAATGTTTTTATTGGTAATGAATTAATGAGAGCTAAGAGGGGCATATGGTGAGGCCATGTGGTGTTATGTAACCCAGAATGTTATATATATATATATTTCAGTTTCAATAATTGTGTTCCTTTTGCAGTCCCATACGATAATCTATACCTATAAATAATCTTTGATCAACAAAGTAGTGATGCTCTTGGAAGATCTATTGGTACTCCCTTGTTTATTTCTAACTGAAAACAGAGTTTATATCCTCAACCAGTTGTCAAGTTCATGGCACTCATACTATGCCTTGCTACCAAGGGACTGCTATTGTGTAAATTTCCCAGCGAATTATTTTTCAGAAAGTCAAATAATAAAATTCAACTTCAGGAGGGGAAGCTATCTAAGAAAATGCTTCAATAGAAGTATACTTACTCTTGGGACCAGCAGTTAGCATAGTGGCTATGTCGCTGGACTCTCACATAGTCAGCCGCTGTTCGTGTCCTGGACCCGGTGGCTTAAACTCACACCGGGCACGTGTGTGTGTGTGCCCAAGATCCCAAGAGGAGAATGGAAGAGAAGGGATTACAGCGTGGTCATCCCCCGTGGGGGGTGATTTCTCGCTTTCTGTCTCCCTGTCTCTGTCTGTCTGTCTGGCGAGTGCACGCGCCCTATAGCAAAAACCTCTCCAAAAAAAAAAAAAGAAGCATACTTACTCTATTAAATTGTTTAGAGCATTGCATAATACATGTAAGATACAAATGACAAGGTTGAACTAGTGTGCTCTTCCTAACAAAAGTATTCAACCATAGACACATAAAATGAAAGTGAAAGTGCAAAAGATCAATTCAAGAAAACAATATGCCATTTACTAAGGAGAAAAAATAAAACCTATTTAAGGTCTATCATTTAGAGGTTATATTTCAGGTCCACATAAAATGAATCATTCACTCCCAGCTAGTACATATTGTGTGAATCTTTCTTGAACAGGAGTGGGAGAAAAAAGCAGTATAAAATCAGGTTGTGTGTCACCTTTCATCTAAGTAGTCTAAAACACTAAGTAGTTTTAGTGTTTGTCTTTGTCCAGTAGATTATGACTTTTTTTAAAAAAAGAGTTTTGGAACCAAATTAAATGCACACTATTTATATTGTAGGAAACTATTTCAGTAAATGTTGATGACCTGCTATGTTCTAACACTGGCCTGGACTTTGAGGTATGGGAGAAGGGAAAATAATGCTTGAGCTGAGCTAATTCTTGGAGAAAGGGTAGGTATTTACCGGGCTAAGGAAGTTAGGACTGCCAGGAGGAAGTAACAGCATCTGCAAAGATATGAAGGCCTGAAAAAGCACTGTGACGTGAAGGCCAGCAGGTGACGTGAAGGTTAAGGTGGCTCGATCTTGCATGGACGACTTCTGGACCCAGTAGCTTGGAAGACACACTGGGAACATGTGTGCATGCCCAAAATCCCAAGAGGAAAATAGAGGAGAAGGGATTGCAGTATGACCATCCTCCCTGAGGTATGATTTCTCACTTCCTCTTCTCTCTTTCTCTCTTTAGTGATGACATGTGCCCTATAGCAAACAAGCAAAGAAAAAAGGAACCACCAGGTGATGTGGTGATTGAGGCACTGGACTCTCACAAGGCTGACCACAGTGCAAGTCCTGGACCCAGCAGCTAGAAAACCATACCAGGTACATGCGCATGTGTGCCCAAAATTCCAAGAGGAGAACGGAGGAAAAGATATTTGCAGAGTGGCCATCCCCGCTGGGATTTCTCATTTTCCTTCTCTCAGTCTCTCTCTCTATGTGCTATTGGAAAAATCTAAAAAAAAAGTAAAAAGCACAGTGCATGTGGAAAACAATGAATAATCCAGTACATATGGAGATTAAAATTTAGGAGTCTGATATGTCAGGAGGTAACCTAAAGGAAGGATGCAGAGAGAAAAATAAAAGAGCACAGTTACTGAAATACTAGAAAATGCTCTCAGCC
>NW_006159727.1:3435484-3452726 GCF_000334495.1 Tupaia belangeri chinensis | reverse complement strand
GCACTCCCCACCCCCCCCCCACCTCCCCCACACACAAGGTCCTAGAGTAGGTAAATTACATTAATGACTTTAATTTTTCACTCCTCCCCATGTCCACTCCCATTGTCACGTACACTATCAGTGCCCTCCTACTCGGACTCTAGGCATAATTGCATGACATACTTTAGCTAACAAAATATTAGCAGATGTGACATAAACGGAGGTTTGAAAAGCAGTTTGTACAACCAGGCCTGTACTTTTGTGTCTCTTCCATACAAAAGACACACAAAAAAGGCACATTGAATTAGGAAATTAGAAGGATTCTGCTGACCTCAATGGGAGCAGTTGCAATGGAATGGTGGATGTGGAACCACAGCTGCAGAGAATTTCAAGCATATAAGGCTACGACAATCTGCTGTTTTATGGGGATAGACAGACCATGGATGCAAAATGGAGAATAGAGAGGAATAGATAAAGGGATATGGATAAAAAGAAAGAGAGCTATTTGAAGATGGTAGAGATGTTAGTACATTTATATGCTTAGGAGACTGAACCAGCAAAGAGGAAATAGTTGGAAACACAGAAAAGGGAATGACCTGGGACCTGCAGGTGGTGTGGTGGTTAAAGGAGCTGGACTCCCACCTGGCTGACTGCAGTTCATTCCCCAGACCTGGTGGCTTACTTTCTCACTTTCCCTGTTTCGCTCTCTCTGTCTCTGTCTCTGGTCAAATTAAAAAATAATGGTAATGAATGGAATTCAATAAATACATAATTATTTTTTAAAAAAGAAGAGGGAATGACCTATGCAGAATGAGCACTGAGCAGGTAGAGAGTGATGACCACTAGGGCACAGAAAAGGAATTAGCCTTGCTTAGAAGAAGGGCTATGTCTCCACTGAATTGAGAAGTTACTAATAATGGTGAGGATAGATAAAGAGAAGTTTCTAGGAAAGAAGAGAGAGGAGGAAGAAAAGTGAAATAGGGAGCTCCCATATTATGATCTCTATCTAAAGTACAAAGGGATATTGGGCAGCAGACTTTGAAAAGTCATATTCCAAACAGTAAGAAGATTGCTAAACATCATTAGCTACAAGTAGGTGAAGAGAGGGAAGATCTACCCTAGTATTGACAACCAAATAAATCTTGGGATAAGTTTATAGTGGTAAGAGTACATGCTTGTATGATTTCTCTAGAAGGGCTTTGCAATTGAGTTCTAAGAGAAAGTGAGCAATTAGTGGGATTTTAGTTTGGAATGTTTCAGGACATTGTGAAAGAAGTGATACTCAGTACAGAAGGATTGAATAGGGAAGAAACGTGTATCAGTACGACTGCACAGTAAAGCTGTGAGCCACAGAAAATACTGCCATATGTAACAGTTTAAATAAGTATGAGTTTAATTTTGTCATAGAGCAAAAACCTTGAAAACCGGGTCTAAGGTCATATGACTCCTAATAGCATCATTGTTACATCAATGTATCATTTCTTCCTCATCTTTGTTACATGGCTTGCTGTTGCAATATAGGTACCATACAAGGACATCATCACATCTGAGGTCCAGGCAGGAAGGGGGAGGAAGGGCTGAGGGACTTTCTCTTAGTGAGGTTCTACCTTGGGAAGGGAAGCCTTTCACTGAGACTTCTTTTGACCTCTTTGGAGAGAACTCTTGTCACATTGCCTTCCTTGTTGCAAAAGAGGAAATAAATGAAAGGCTTTCACTTTCCAGCCTTTTTAGTAGGGAGAGGTCCAGGAAGAGGAGTTTGATATTGGAGTTAAGTGATCCATATGACCCATACATAGTGTCTGTCACTCAAGGAAGACCAAAAGGAGCTGACACATTGTAAGAAAGTGGAGGAATCAAGGGGAGAAAGTTTCAATAAATTTGAAAATCAGATGTGGTGAGTTATAAGAGGAGACTAAGATATTGGGAGTTATTAATACAATTTCTGGTGTGAAGCAATTTAGACACTAAGAGATGGTTGCTGAAGAGGCATGAAAGTGAAGTTTAAGTTTCTTGGAATTGAAAAGGTCAAGAAAACATCAAACAAGAAAGGCTCTTTCATATGAATATTGACATTTCTTATGATAATTAGAGGATCTTGGCGTTTGGTAAAGTAAAAAATTAGTATTATTAATAAAACATTATCTGTTTCTGTAAGTTACAACCAGTATTGGAAATAAGTCCTATTGCACATGTTTAAAATCTAAAAGAAATCAGGATGACTCAAAAAAAAAAAACACACAGCAGGTTCAAGATAAAATTAATATTTACTGAAATATCAATTATCTATTCTTTTGTAATAAACCAATCCAAAATCTAGAGTCTTAAAACAACAACCATCTGGAGGCCAGCAGTTGGTGTACTGGTTAAGGCACTGGACTTCCACATGGCTAATCACCGTTCAAGTCCTGGATCCGGCAGCTTAAAAATCATGCAGGGTGCATGTACATGCATGTCCAAAGTCCCAGGAGGAGAATGGAGGAGAAGGGATTGTGGCGTGGTCATCCCTCCTGGGTAGAGGGGTGATTTCTCACTTTCTCTCTCACTGTCTCTATGTCTCTCTCTGGAGAGTGTGCATGCCATAGGGCACAAACTTTAAAATAACAACTATAATTTTTTGGAAGTTTGTTGGTTCAATGGGTGATCTGGGTTTTGCTGATTTGGGTTGGGGTCAGCTAATTTCAGCTTGATTCATTCACATTTTTGTATTCAGCTGGCAACTCAGCTGGTGGCTGGCTGGTTTAGGATAACCTCAGAAACTTTCATTTTTGTCATCTCTAATCTTCTAGCAGACTCTCCTGGATTTATTCTCACACAGAGAAAAGAATCCAAGAGAGAAAGCAGAAGTACACAAGGTTTCTTGCCACCCAGACGCAGAATTGGAACAATACTGCTTCGGCATTGTGTTGGACAGGGCAAGTCTGAAGGCTGGCCCAGATTCAAAAGATGGTGGCTGGGCAGCCCTTGAGGAGCAGTTGGTAGTGTGCTAGCCTGTGGACTGAGGAGATGGAAGCCCACTGTCATTGATTCATGGCTTTATTGGCCTGAAAACATGCCGGGCGTTAGTGCATATATCCATCATCTTGGCAGACTAGAGAATTGGAGGAAGGGACTGCAGAATGATTCAGCTCTGGGAAGGATCTCTTCTTGTATATATGCACTCTGTCATGATTTAAAAAAAAAAAAATGAAGATCTGGGACTGGCAGGTGGCGTGATGGTTAAGGTGCTGGACACTCCCACATGGCCGACCATGGTTCAAGTACTGAATCTGGTGGCTTGCTTTCTCACTTCCTCTCTCTCTCTCTTTCTCTGCCTCTCTCTGGTCAAATTAAAATAAATGAATAAATAAATAAAATTTAAAAAAAATGAAGATCAACATGTGCAGAAAGATTCTACCACTTGGAAATATCAGAGCACAAGTAGATACAGGAGGGGAAGTATAGTGTGTGGACACTGAAGGAGAAGAATCAGAGCCATTTGCCATTTTTGTTATCAATCTACCACATTGTTTACTTGCGTTGTTATAAAAATTCATGACCACAGGAAGTCTCACTATATATCTATTTCACAAAAATAAACATAAATGCTTAGAGCTTGACTAAGTGGCTTCTGTTAGTTAGATCAGATGATTTGAAATGCCGGTGGAGGGCAGTCATCCATATGGATGGACATATGCCAGTTAGAATTTTGTATACGTCTTTTTTTCAGGTTGAATGATTAACCCTAGTAACTACTATGCATATTGAGTTCTTGTCACTTACTTAGTAATATTTTTCCCTCATCCCTCCATCCACATAATAAATGACAAACTCATCATTGAACTGCTTGTCTATCACGTGCCTAAATTATTAAGCAATTTTTCAGAACACTAGTGAAGTTCAGGCACACAGGAATGGTTTTCTACTATTTCCATGAGAGTTATGACAGAGAAAAGAACTTTTTGTAAATCCAATGATCCTTCACACATCTGAAACAAACAATAACAAGCCTGGTGTTCTCAAAGCTGTGACTACCAAATGTTCTTCTGATTGTGTTTGCCTCTATCCAGAGCAGACACACATCCATCTGTGTCAGAGAGGCTCATCTTCTCTCCTCCTCTCTTTTCCTTCCTCTTCCTCCTCTCCAGGTTAGCTGTATGTGAGTACAGGTTTGGAAGAGAGGAAAAACAGAATGCTCAAGTTGTTGTCTCTGGATGAGTGAAGTTTCTTGAACAAAGATGCTCCCAAATACCACAAAGAAACTGTTAGCAGGTTGTGGGGCCTGAGGGGACTTACAACTCCCTTACTAGTTGTTCTTTGAGGCATCAGTTGAGGAGCCGTGAAACAGAGGAGATTTAAGATCAGTCATAGCTTTTTACACAGTTCGATGAAACGATTTTTACCCTGAAAGTCACTTTATTGCTGGTGGTACTTTCCATGCCAGTGTGTTTAAAATGTCACTGAAACAAGCTTTTTATTAACTTCTCAGTGTATCCGAAGTGTTCCACAGAACCTCCGTGGGGGATTTTCTTGTCTTTTAAACCTACACATAGCCACATAGGCTTTCCTCCCTAATTAGCACTGACAGGTTCTCTTTAGTGGAAATATCCCACTCGCAGAGTACAAGAGGGAGCAGGTGGGTGGAAATAGATTTGGATCATTTGCTAGACACAGAAAGGGAAACCAACAATGCTAACTGCATATGGCTGTGAAGAGAATATTGAACTAATGGGTCCTGGGCAGTGAAGTCTTACAAGTCATCAATAGATCGAAGAACTAACACAGGCTGCTTGTTTCAAGGGAACGGGAATACCTTGGAGTGAGATTTCCCCCAATTCTGGGTTACATTTCCACCACCTTCGTCTACATAGCTGGGGACTGAGATGAGACTGTTCTGGAAACTGTGACATAACCCTATGGCCACCATTATTCATTCCATGGAGTCTTGGCTGTGCACCTTCTTATTGTCTGTGCACCTTTCCTCTTGACTCAACTGAGTTTTATGGCCCTAAGTCTAGATATTCATTTGGTTTCCTGCCTCATTTCCTATCCTAATAGACTCAATTTTCTAGGAGATCATGAGTGCACCCTGATACTAGTAGAAATTCATTAACTTAGCCTAAAGTAAAATTCAAATTCAATGGTTATCCTCAGAAATAAGCCAGGAACCCATTGAGTGGTTTTAATAGAGTCAGCCCTATTCTTTGGTCCACAAAATTACCACCTATTTAGCATCATTTGAGATGGCAAACGTTAACTACCATCCAAATATTTATATTAAAAATTTTTCTAGAGAGGGATCAGCAGATGGCGTAGTGGCTACATAGTTGGACTCCCACATGGTTGACTGCAGTTCAAGTCCTGGACCTGGCAGCTTCAAACTCCCACTGGATGTGTGTGCATGTTTGCCCAACATCCCAACAAGAGAATGGAGGAGAAGGGATTGTGGCATGGCCATCCTCCCTGTGTGTGTGTGTGTGTGATGTCTTGCTTTCTGTCTCTTTCTAGAGAGCTCATGCGCCCTATAGCAAAACTCTCTCTCAAAAAAAAAAATCAAAAATCAAAAAACAACTACAAAATCCTCTCTAGAGTATCCAAAGTTCCTACTACTGGAATAAAGAGTCCTTTTGGTCATGACCATATGTAATTTTCAAATTTAAAAATTTCCATTGCATTCAAATTCAATATGGCACAAAAACATTATATTGAAGCTAATATAGAATGCTATTGGACTTCTGGTTTCAGCTCTAAAATGTAGAATTTGGGACATTGTCATTGTCACTCCCATCCCTCTGACAAGAGAAAATGAACTGAAAATCAATTATGATTCATGGACCCATCAGGAACTGAAAGTATAGGGCAAACCACCACTGTGAAATCTGGAGAACTGGGTAAATACAGAAGTCACAGCCAAGGTCTGTTTACCTGGAGCAGGACTGGCTCCAGCCATCTTTGGTAGGAACACTTAAATAGTAACTTCGAGGAATTATTGGAACCTTATTATGGACTAGGATGGGTGAGAAAAGCTTCTGGCAATGCAGCCTTGTGTGGGAACCTGTGCTTTCCTGGGATTTGTCCCCAGGAGCTCTACCATACACTCACAGTAAACAGCAGGGAAAGAACCCCTTGTGGCTCAGGCAAAGTGAAAGGAATAACCATTGTGAAATATGCCAATGCTATTTTCCATGAATGGCCACCTTCCAGAGAAACAACTTTACCAAAGTTTTATCTACATTGAGGAAGGGTATTTCTTTATTTTCCTTTTTCTCAATTTTTGCCAGAGGATGTGATTGCTCACCAAGAGTGAGGGAAAGTTAGAGAGAGAATGAGAAAGCACTTTCCCTGAGACAAAGTTAGAGAGAGAATGAGAAAGCACTTTCCATCAGAAGCAGTAACACCACAATTACTTCTCCTTTGTTTTGGGATTTGGGGGCAGACACACATATATGTTTGGTATGTTTCTCAAGCCACTAGGCTCAAGACTTGAATCAACGGATTAGCCATGTGGGACCTGGCTGTCCATCAGACCACAGAGTCAGCCTGGAAGGGCATTTCTTATACTTTATTCCCCTCTAGCCTCTTTTTTTCATGTAAGAGTGGACAAATAAAGCCAAGAAACACTTATGAAGGGCATAGCCCAAAGAAATAGGCCCATTAATACACGCATTTGTAAAATGCTTCTCCTCCCCCATATCTTATCATCACCACAACAGGGCTCTAGTATAAAGAGTATGTTTTAGGTGAAAGAACGGCAAGATGCAGACTCTTCCTGAGGAAGGATATTAGAGAAATCCAAAGTCAGCAGTGGAACCAAAACCAAAGACTCAAGAGAAATATGGAGCCCCTGGAACCAATAGCTACAGCAAACATTAAACACAGCCCAAGACCTAGCCAAATTAGCAAGAAACTTTACACTAAAGACCTATTTACTGTAGTTTCTATTATCTGATACATTGTCTGATTTGTAAACAAAAATTGAATCCATTCTAAAAGGTAATAAAAATCACAGCGTGAAGAGTCAAAACAAATATCAGAACCAGACTTGGTATGACATAGATGTTGAAATTATCAGATTGTATCATTTACAATAACTACATTTAATACAGTAAGGCTCTAATAGATAAAGTAGACAACAGGAAAGGAGAGATGGGTATTATAAAAAAAGAGGTGAAAACTCTAAAAAATAATTTTTTAAAAAAAGAAATTCTAGGCATCAAAAAACACTGTATTAAAATTGCTTTGATGGGCTCATCAGTATATTTGATATGGTCAAAGAATGAATTAGTGACCTGAAAGACATTTAAACTCCCCAAAATGAAATACAGATATAAAAAACCTTCAACAACATATAACATAGCAACTTTACCATAATTATATCCACCAAACAATTAAAAAACATTTTAGGAATAAATATGAGATTGCATACCAAGTCTTTCAATTGAAAACTACATTTGTCCATAAAATGTTTCAATAAGTTGATTACTTATAATCAATTGATTCTAAAAAAGGAGGTGGGAATCTAACGGAGGTACTCATTAGTGTCTTATCTGAGACAACTGGATTACTAAGGAAGCAGTCTGTGCATTTTGGTTCACTATTTTAGTAAAGACTAAATAACAATGGCTTTAATAATAGTAAACAAAAAGGTTTATCTTCTCTTTCATGTGAAAATACAAGCTGACAGATAGAGCAAGAGGATAAAGAAACTCTAGTCTAAAAAGTCATCAAGGAATTCACATTCCCTTTTTTTCTTGTTGCCCTGCCATCCCATATGATGTTTTCCTCATCCTCAGAGTCAAAGGTGACTCATTCCCATCACATTTGTTTTAACTCAAGGGGAAAAAAAGGAAAATGAAGTAGAGGTCAGAAGTATGTAAGTAAGAATGTGACCCAAGAGTTGTACATATCACCATGTTTTCATTGTTTTGACTAGTATGTGGTGACCACATAAAGCTGCATGAAGTCTAAAAGTAGACTACCTGGCTACTGGTTAGCTACTCACTTTAAAGGAGAGGTTTCTTATATAGGAAAGAAAAAAATATAATATTGGGTACATTGAGCACTCTATCTTCTGAACAACCAAATACCAGTGAATACTACTTTCTCCAGGAAAATAGTAAAGAAAATAGACTGGGGGAACCAGCAGTTAGCGTAATGGCTATGTCGTTGGACTCCCACATAGTCGACCGCGGTTCGTGTCCCGGACCCGGTGGCTTAAAAACTCACGCCGGGCGCGTGTGCGTGCATGCCCAGGATCCCGAGAGGAGAATGAAGGAGAAGGGATTGCGGCGTGACCATCCCCCCTGGGGGGTGATTTCTCGCTTTCTGTCTCTAATGTCTCTCTCTGTCTGTCTGGCGAGCGCACGCACCCTACAGTGAAAATCTCTAAAAAGAAAAAAGAGAGAGAGAAAAAAAAGTTGGTAGCCTAGTGGGTTGAGTGACCCTACATGGTCAACTGTGGTTCTAAACTGCAGCCCTTTATGGCTTAGAAAACACCCTGCATGTATGTGTGTGCCCCGAATTCCACTAAGATGGAAAAATGGAGAAGAAGGGATTGTGGTATGACCATGCCCCACCAGTGGGTGCTTTCTTTCACTATCCCCTCTCTCTCTGTCTTTAGGAAATGCACACAAGCCCTCTGGCAATGAAAACAAAATGAAACAAAACAAAACAAAACCTAAAGAGCCTAGCAGTTATTTATTTACTCAAACCCCAGCATTTCTGGGTGATGAGTAGTTCAGGTGATCAGATTTGAATGTGGCTTCTCATGGTTTTTGAGACATTTTAAATTTAAAAATAAATAATTAGACTTCCCCTCGTGTAATATACTATGGTGTGAAGAGGTAGGATAGCCCACTCTAAAAAGGAAAGAATGGTAAACACATGATACTATTGTTCATGACAGTTATTAAATTCTGCTGCATGGCAATTGTGGACCATTTCTGCCCTGGCAGTGGAGTGCCGGCTAGGTTCTACTGAGAGTAACTCCTTTGTCTCTTATTCTGGGTGGTCACGTTGGAAATGGGCGTTGGAAAGGAAACCTTTCCTAGGGATTGTGTGCGCCTTTATAGCCCAATTTTTATTGGAACAAATTTGAGGGACTAGGGGTTGTTTCAGGTCATGGCATCATAACTCTATCAAAAAAATATTAAATTACTTATTTATTTGATTCCAATCAATTCCATGTAAAAGCAACCAAGGACAAATTTCCTCAGTTTACCAATACTTGTTCTTATTTATTAACTTTTCTGTTCAACCCTTGTTCTCTTCCTCATTTATTTTTTTTTTCTTTCAGTGTAATGGTGGCTACCTTGAAGGCACCTGAAACAGTGAGCTTGGGAGGGAAGGCAGAACTCTTAATCTGAATTTTCCTGCTCATTTGGCACCTATTGCCTGGCCAAGAACAATTATAAAGAGATGCTCTGGAGGAAGAATTTGAGCCAGTCATATCCCTGTGGTATTGGAAGTATGGAAGCAGTTGGCATTTTCAAACCTGAAAAGCCTTTAAATTATTCTATTTCCAATCAACTTAGATTTTAGACTATAGGCTGAGACAATCCTTTAACAAGACTGTATTCCCCTTCATTTTTGTTTGCAAACTGGTCAGTCCTTGCCTCCATCTGGTTCTTATCTGTAATACTTTGCTAAAAGAAGCCAAGACATGATGGTTCCCTGGATGGACATGGATGCTTAAGGCAACTGGATCCCACATGGCCAGCCATCTGGGCTGTTTGAGTCAAACCTGGTGGCTTCAGAGACACATTGGGTGCATGTGTGTGTGCACCCAAAATCCCGATAGAATGGAAAGATAGAGGAAAAGGAATTGCAGGATGACCGTTCCCGTATTTTCTTTGGGGGGGGGAGTGCTTTTTCTTCTCCCTCTCCCTGAATGTACCCTCTAGCAAAAACAAACAAACAAACAAAACAAACAAAACAAAACAAAACAAAAAAAAAACAAGACATACCAACAAAGTGAAATTTCTGCTTCCCAATGAGCTACAGAATCAATGGCTTGTCTTTGAGTCCACTGATAAGTTTGCCAAATGTTGGCTCATATAACATAGTAAAGATCACCATCTAGCCTGCATTATCTGTTTTCTCACTGCCTGCAGCTCAAGAGCTAAACAAACAGATTATATTTCCAGTTCTGTTGAGTCAATCTCATCTGTGGTAGTAAAGTCAGTGTTGGTTCTTTTGGTTGCTTTAACAGTGACCAGACAACAGTGCTTTTTAAAAAGACAGGCAATTTTGTTTCTGCAATAGAAAAGTCTGATCTGGGGAATAGATGAAGGAGTAGGTAAGCTTTTCTCGAAGTCATACAGGGATCTAGTTCTCTTCTTTCTTGGTCTTTGCAATCCCCTAGCATGTCCGGTTCATCTTTTTATTTAAAGGAGACTCGCCGAGACTTTATCTGTGTTGTGGGCTACAGAAACAAGAACAAGGAAAATGGATGGCAAAAATCTTCTTTTTAAGGATGTGACACCAAATTGACACATAACTTCCATTCACGACTGTACCACAATTGGTTCATACCAGCTTGCACCAGCTCAAAAAAGGCATTTGTAAAAGTTTCAAGAATTTTGTGAGTTGACTTTTAAACATGACCATCATTAAAAATTAAATAATATAAATTGTATTAAAATATGGTAAATATTGAAAAACTATGTGTTCTTAGTTATTTTAGTACATTTTAATATTATATATGCTGGGGACCAGCAGGTGGTGCTGGACACTCCCACATGGCAGACCATGGTTCTAGTCTTGGACCTGGTTGCTTGCTTTCTTACTTTCCCTCTCTCTCTCTGTGTCTCTCTCTGGTCAAATTCAAATAAATAAATGAATAAATAAAATTAAATAAATAATTATTTTAAAAATATTATATATGATATTGATGTTTTCTGAATCTGTTATTTATATGGTGGTAATACTATACATTAATGTACTACTACAAATCTCTTTCCAACTGTGCACTGGGTGGCATTGTAGCTTGAAATCAGGCATAGTGGCAGTATTTATGTCATAGAAATTAACAAATGCTGCAAATCGGCCCTCCATTCCCCAACCGAGAGCTAGTTGTTCAATATGATATTGATGTTTTCTGAATCTGTTATTTATATGGTGGTAATACTATACATTAATGTACTACTACAAATCTCTTTCCAACTGTGCACTGGGTGGCATTGTAGCTTGAAATCAGGCATAGTGGCAGTATTTATGTCATAGAAATTAACAAATGCTGCAAATCGGCCCTCCATTCCCCAACCGAGAGCTAGTTGTTCAGTATTTACCAGTATATCATTGCCTCCACTATATCTGTTTATCTAGACTTTACCTACATGGCCACACATGGACATAAGCGAGGTATGGATATGTAGCATCCAGCTAGGGGCCATGTATCCACCTAAAATTTAGGGATTCTATTAGTAGGAAGAAGAGGAGAATGCATATTGGTGGACAATTAGTACTCTAATTTTTTTTGAGACATTTTTGGTATAGGGCATGTGTGTTCACCAGAGAGAGAGAGAGAGAGAGAGAGAGAGAGAGAGAGAGAGAGAGAGAGAGAGAGAAAACATACCCCAGGAGAATGGCCACACTGCAATCCCTTTTCCTCCATTCTCCTCTGGGGATTTTGGGCATGCATGCACATAAGCCCAGAGTGAATTTCAAGCCATTAGGCCTGGGACTCAAACCATGGGTGGCCATGTGAGAATCCAGGGTCTTAACCACTATGCCGCCTGCTGGCCCCAGTACTCTTATGTTTTAATGTAGTAGAGCAAGTTTTGGACAGGTTTCTATACCTGGGGTCCATTCTGTCAGTAGCTCATTAGCAGATTATAATAAGGCCAAAATAGATGTTTTATTACCCTTCTAGTCTGCCATCACAGTGTTGGTGAAAATCTAAGATATCAGTTTGTGATAATAGAAAACATGTTTATCTATTCTGTGCCTATCTGCTAGAAACTGAAAAACAAACCAAATGTAAATATATAAATAAACCTGAAAGTGTTCTGGAAAACAGGAAAATGAACTCTTCAGACCCCAGAAACTATGAAGAATCATTGAGAGGAAGGAAAATAAGATGATTCAAGAATGGAACTTAAACTCGGTATGTGCCAAGATGAATGGAAGATTTGAAAAATGAGAGCCATGCACAGAGAACTCCAAATCTGACTGTCTTCAGAGACATCTAAATGAAGACAGTGAATATACTCAGGCATAAAAGAAAAGCCATACTTTGGATTTGCTAAGAAATGGAATGTGGGGGTTACTTAGCTTCTTGCTCTCCCTTCCTTCCTCAAGGAATTTCTTATAAAGGGAAGTCTTGTTTTAAAGTTTTAAGTCTGTGGTTACTTTTTTCAACTGATACACCATGCTTTGTAATTTAGCGCTTAATAGAGATTTTAGGCCAAGAAAAGATATGACTAGTAACTGGATACAATGTTTATCTTGAGAATTTGCTTGCAGTAAACATCTATGCAAACTGTTTGCTTTTTCTATGCTAAAGTATAATGAGGATGTTTGGGTCATGTAATATGATCAGGAACTTGTCTTATGCATATTTGACATAGTAAATGACCATTGCAGTCAAACATTTTATTTTTAAAATCATATTCAAACTGAAAACAAAAAGCCTGGAGCAAAAAATATTCCCAAGACGATGGATGTTAAACTGCTTACTTCCTCCTCACAAAAACGATAAATAAAAATGGAGGATGTCTATTTTTAGCAGCATTTTCCCTCAGGAGATCAGAAAAGCCATTACAGGGTTATGGATGAATTCTTGATGCTTGGTGATCAGAATGACTAATGCATCTATGGATTTAACAGAGCTGGAAAAGGCCACACAGATAAACAATATTTTAGGATGTTGGACATTTGGAGTTTGAAAGGGAGAAAAGTAAAATTATAAATTTATGTTTAAATGATTTATCGATTTCTTATTTTTTGACCACTAGACACATTTCTTAAAATAATATTTATCTAGCATTTACTATATGTAAAGGGCCGCTAAGCCCTAAAATAAGCACAATGATGCCTGCAAGGAGCTTGCAATCTAGAGAGGAAATTTCACTATTTGTAAAAATTAAGGCTAAGTACATATAGACCACTCTGTCTTGAAAGTAGTTGTCTTTCTCAACAAGTTAGGAATGACTAAACTAGGAGATTTCCAGTACTAGGCAGTTCCGTTATTACCCAATTTCTTTGATGTTCTGAGTATAGACGAAATGCCCTAGTGTAGAGGGGGAAATAAATCCTTTATAATAAGCTTGCTTTTCCCATAAAAGGGCTGAATTGTGGGGTGGGGAAGACTGAGCTGCTTTTTTCCACTGACACATTGTAAACCTAGAATACTTTTAGCTATGACAGGAACCAATTTTAGTAATGTATATGTATTCCCAGCCATTTTCCTTATTTCAACTTTTGAGAATCCTGGGTTGTTGGAGTGCTGAAGCTAGAGTATTAGGAACAATTGGAGCAAATGAAAACACTAAATTGATTTATAAATGAAAGGGTATATAGCATTACTCTCAGAAGAGCAGTATCTGAAAAGGCTGGAGACCTACGCTAGAGGCACCTGAGAGATTGATGAGAGTGTGCCAAGAGAAGACTGGGGGAACCTACCACAAATGAATGTGCAGAGTGAGGTCTAAAAGGAGACTTTGGGGAAATCTTGCTGTATGTTGAGGTATAGTTCTTTACTACTTCATGAAGGAACTTCAGGAAATACTTACATAGCTTTTCAAGACTTTTCCCAATCAGACTTTGATTCTGTGCGTGTGTTTTATTTGTTTGTTTTGGATACCCCTCCACTCCACTATAGGCTCTCAGCAATGGATAATAATGGTCACATTAATTTGGGATAAAGGGAAAAGGTTTCTGCCAATTTATAAGAGCAATGCCATTTCACCTGATGCAAAATAGAAATCCTTGAGATTTCTTCCTCTTGGCCCCTTTGTTCACCTATCCTTTCACTCTCCTGATCCTAGAAGCCAGTTAGTGAATAGTGCTGCAGACCAGGAATCAAGAGGTTTTAGAGTAAAGTCCCTGGTTCCACTTATTAAGCCATGGGACAAGTCACTTTACCTTTCTGAGACTCAGTATTCTTATATGTAGAATGGGCATGAGGGTACTTGCTCTGCCTATTTCACAGCATTGTGTGAACTGAGAGTGGGGAAGTTCCTAACAGAATGTGATTGCTCTTTTATCTCTCACTTTCTAAGAGCCTTGCTGCAACAGTGTTCTCTAACATATTAGTTGGTATAACCCTGACCTTCCTTCTGATGGACAGTTGCAACTTTATGTAGAAAACTTCTAAAGATTAATTATGCTTTGAAGCCCACAGGGATGGTAGAATTCCAACACCAAACCAGTTAAGGGAGTGCGGGGATGAAGTGAAAGGTCTTTCTCAAATGTATCACATAGGTAAGCTGTCTTTCTTACTCTAGGAGAAAACCAAACATAAAATATCACTCTAATGTTTCCATTTCAAATTTAATCTTGCTTCAAAGAATGGTACCAGTTTTTCTACTTGAACAGTAACACTCTACCCTCACATTTCTCTGGTTTTATGTTCAGTCTTATGTGATAAATTAGATTTTTTTCAGAATTTGACTTTTCAGAGCATCACTTCCTATAAGTAGATAGAAAATGAACATTAGGTTATTTAAAATATTCTTTTACTGCCTAATCCTGGACTGCAGGGATTAAAATAAAAGTTTCAGATTTAGATAATAAAAAAACATAAATAATTTAATCATTTCTTTCCAGATTTACCAGTTAATGCTGGACATTATAAAATTCAGGATTTTGCCCACTGGAAATGCTATTTTTTTAAAAAATAATAATACCTTACTTGTTAGAATTGATCCAGTTTGCGTCTGCTGCTTTCCTACAATTTTTCAAATTTTAAAATGTATTAAATACAATAAACTCTGTTTAAAAAATGAAAAAAATAATACCTCACCTAGATTTTCTGAGGTGAATGAATGCTAAAATGAATGGGAAAGAGAAAGGAAATCACTGAGAAAGAAGCCAAGACAGATGAAGTGCAAGGTACTGGTGTTGTGGAAAAACAGATTGCAGAGGGATGAAAACGCAGTACTCTGGAGAGAAAAGAGAACTCTTTATGCCAGCAGGCACGGAGGAGTTAACACTCTGAATCTCCCACCCTTCATGGGGGTCAAGCACAGTCTTTTATCCGGGAGTTTGGGGACAGGTGGTTTTCAGTGGGCTAAGGGTATCCTATCAGGGAGAAGAAGCCCATCAGGAAGATGCAGCCTAGAGTTTGTTCTCAGGGAGAAAGGGTCAGATAAACAGAGTGTCTGGCTTCTCAAGGTCTCAGATTGCATTTATCACTCTAGAGGAGGCAAGGCAGAGGCAGTGAATTCACAGAGACCTGGGAAATGTAGGCAATTGTTGGCCTTGGGCTATTGTGAGTTCCGGGCCCACCCACATCACTGGGAATTATATATAGTTTTTATTTTTTACTTATAGTTTTTCACCTCTAAGAAGTGAGAATGTGGGACCAGCAGATGGGGTAATGTTTACATCACTGGACTCCCATGTAGTGGACCACAGTTCGAGTCCCAGACCTGGTGGCTTAAAACTCACATGGGCATGTGTGTGTGCACACCCAAAATCCTGAGGGGAGACTACAGGAAAAAGGATTACAACATGGCCATTGCCTTTAGGGGGTAATTTCTTGCTTATCTCTCTGTCTCTCTCTTGTGAGCACATGTGCCCTATAGCAAAAATCTCTCAAAAAAATAAAAAAGCGAGAATGTACAACTTTAAAATATCATGAATAAACAAATTCCACTGCAACTTAAATTCAACTAAGATAAGTAACTGGATAATTTTCAGTAAACACTGATGCTACTAGGTTTACTGTATTTAAGAACTAGCTTTAGTAACTGGGCCAATTGCTTCATTTTCTGGGTGAGGTTACGGAGGTCAGAGCAGTCCAGTGGCTTTCCCAAGCTGACACAAAGAATGAATTGGCAGATCTGGACACGGAATTCAGGTTTCCTGGTGTCTAATCCAATACTTATTTCACCGTGCTCCAATCAATTCCACATCTCCATCTTCACTGGTTATCAAAGACCAGAGATCTGATAGGTTTTAATAGTGCAAATTCCCTGTTAGTATTTTTAAAAAAATCTTTTAAATATTATTTTAAATTTTGCCAGAGGGTGTATGCACTCACCAGAGAGAGAGAAAGAGAGAAATCACTCCCCTACCCCCATGGTGCATGGTCACACTGAAATCCCTTCTCCTCCATTTCTTCCTTCTTTCAGGATTTTGAGCATGTACATACATGCACCTGGTGTGTTTTTCAGGCTTCTAGGTCTGAGACTTGAACCACACAGTCAGTCTGTGGGATCCAGCAGCTTTAACCACAATGCTACCATTTGTTCCTTCCCATGATTAGTATTTTTTAGGGTGTAAGATGTGTTGTATTTTGTAACTCATACTGTACCACACAATGATAAATGATTCATTACCGTAAATGTCAAGATGGAAGACAAAAAGACAGGGTGTAGGGCAGCCTGTCTTGTTGGTTTAGGTGGTAGAAGAGGCTAGCTTGACTGAGTGTCCTGGGTGTTGTTACAGAAGCTTAGCATAAAGACTTTCTTCAGCCCTATCAAGCATTCTGAGAGCTTCTTTATATTTCTTTCAATTCCCTTCCTACTTAAATTGGAGTATATTCTTAAGTCTGAAACCCAGAACCTATCAAATAAACCTGCCTAAAGGACCTCAGTCAAATAAAGGGCAGTTCAAAGGCTTGACTAAATTAAGGTCGGACTCTAAGTTGACACACTAACCTTTTTGACCCCAAGATCTCTAAAGAAAAGGGAAAGGTCTGTCCTGACCTTATTCCAGAGTGAATTTATTTAGTTTTTCAGAATCGATTTTACCATACATAATTCTTAGGAAGTGAACTGCTCTGACACTTTTTAGAAAGAATTTTGGTACTGAGTGTCTGCACTCTATGGTAGAGACTGAAAGACTGGAGGACATAAAAGTACTGAAAAGTTTTATGGACACTAGAGACAAAGTGGAAGGAGAGTGGGAGAGGGGAAGAGTGCAGGAAAGGAAATAAAAAAATAGAGAGGTAAGGCATTTGTGGGACACAGATATGGTTTATTATCTGTTGATGATGATGTGTATAGTATTCTCAACTGGGCTGGACTGAGGTGCATATCATGCTGGGTAGAATCTCTTTACAGTCTAAATGATGTATAGCAATTGAATGTATAAATTATAATAATAATTAATAAATAAA
>NW_006159727.1:3432370-3435170 GCF_000334495.1 Tupaia belangeri chinensis | reverse complement strand
CCCCCAGGGGGGATGGTCACACCGCAATCCCTTCTCCTCCATTCTCCTCTCGGGATCTTGGGCACGCACGCACACGCGCCCAGCGTGAGTTCTAAGCCACCGGGTCCGGGACGCGAACCGCGGTCGACTACATGGGAGTCCAGCGACATAGCCATTACGCTAACTGCTGGTTCCCTTTGCAGCTATTTTTGTCACTTCTGCATCAAACTTGAAATGGCCTGAATGTTAAAAGAAAGACTTTTGGCTGGCAGAGGATACCAAATTAGCATAGCAACAAAGAACAGTAAGCAAAACCTGCTCATAGAGGAACTTTTTCTGCAGCATTAGTAACAAGAGCTGTAAATAACCTGGAGAACACTCACTGTGGATCACTGAGATATCATTAGGCTCTGTGAGATTTCAGGTTGTAGCATTTTGTTTGTTGCAGATCATTTAGTAGAATTATACTTCTTTATCATAAAACTTCTTTGTGTCCCTGTGGCCAGGGTTCTTTCAGATTTGGGACTGTCACCGGTCTACTAAGCATTCCAATGAGGACAACCCTCTATGTGTCTTATTGGAGGCACACACTAAGAAAGAAATGAAAAGCTTGACTGTTCTGCAGATACCATTAATCCTAGGGGATTTTCAGGTGGTGCCTAGGTTTTAATGTGTCTGTAGTAAAGTCATATGAAGTTAAATTCCTTGATATAGGATGGGCTTCTGTTTGGGGATAATCATACAAAATCTTTATTAGAAGCATTGAAACGCAAAGTTTATTTGTCTAAAAACATCCCACCCAGGGGAAAGAAATTGTTTTAACTTCTCTTGGGTGCTTTCATCTCAATTTTGACAAAATGAAGCCCTTGTGGCAATTTAACAGTTCCTTGGCTTTTAGCTGAAAGAAAATCTAATAAATGATGTGCTGTTAATGCTTAAGATAAAGGTGCAGCCTTGCAAGACTGACACAAACTTATTTTCCAAACAGATAAAAGTACATTATGATGATATTTTATTTAGGTTTTATTCTCTGCATTATTGTATCCTTACTATGTTGTACCAATGCTTGCTATCCCAAATCTATTTGTATATTGACTTTGCAAGTGTGAAAGAAATATAAATGAAGGATCAGCAGTTAGAGTAATGGCTATGTTGCTGGACTCCCATGTAGTCGACCGTGGTTCGAGTCCCGGACCCGGTGGCTTAAACTCATGCCAGGCAGATGTGTATGCGTGTGTGCCCAAGATTCCGAGAGGAGAATGGAGGAGAAGGGATTGTGGTGTGGCCATCCCCCCTGAGGGGTGATTTCTCGCTTTCTGTCTCTCGCACACACCCTATAGCAAAAACCTCTAAAAAAAAAATTAAAAGAAAATCACATGTTCTTTCATTGTTTCATTTGTATTTCACTCTGTAAGAAACATATAGGGACCAGCAGATGGCATAGTGGTTACATTACTGAACTCCCACATAGTTGACCACAAGTTTGAGTCCCAGACTCAATGGCTTAAAACTCACATCAGGCGTGTGCTTGTGTGCCCAAAATCCTGAGAGGAGAATGGAGAAGGGACTGTGGCATGGCCAGACCTTGAGGGGTGATTTCTTGCTTTCTATTTCTCTGTCTCTCTAACAAGTCTATGCATCCTTAGCAAATAATAATAATAATAATAATTTAAAAAATAAAAGAAAGAAAAGAATAAAATTGGCACAGGGCTGGAATAACTGGGTACTCACCTGCAGAGAGATGAAACTGGACCCCTATCTCTTACCATTATCAAAAGCTCTAAACCTAGGACCTCAACTATAAAACTACTGGTGAATAACACAAGGGAAACTCTTGTAAACATCAGCGTAGGCAAGGGCTTCTTAAATTAGACTCCCAAAGCACAGGCAATAATCTTCAAAATAAACAAGTGGGGCTACATCAGGTTAAAGAGCTTCTGTATAGCTAAAGAAAATTATAGTGAATCAGCAACCCTCAGAATGGGAGAATATATTGGGTCATTGGAAAAGTCATGACATATTTTTCTACACAAAAATGCATCATGACTTTTCTGACAACTCAATATTTGCAAACTATGCCTCAGGTAAGAGTCTGATAACCAGAAAGTACAAGGAACTCAAGCAGACAAAACAAACAAACAAACAAAAAAATCAATCCAATTGAAAGATAGGCAAATGAGCTGAACAGATAATTCTCTAAGGAAGATATACAAACAACCAAAAAGCATATGTAAAAATGCTCAACATCCATCCCATAAGGGAGATACAACTCAAAATGACAATGAGATACCACCTAATCTCAATCGGAATGGCTAATATTAAAAAAGTAAAAAATGGTAAGTGCTGGTAAGGCTGTAGTAAAAAGGGAACTCTCCTACACTGTTGGTAGATATGTAAACTAGTACAGCCACTGTGAAGAACAATATGGAGGTTCCTTAAAGACCTACAAATAGGAGGCCAGCAGATGGTGTAATGGTTACATTGCTGGACTCCCATGTAGTGGACTGCAGTTTGAGTCTCAGACCTAGAGGCTAAAAACTCATGCCAGGTGCATGTGTATGCATGTCCAAAGTCCCAAAAGGAGAATAGAGGAGAAGAGGTTGCAACATGGCCATCCCTCCCTCGGGGGGTGGGGGGGGTGATTTCTCACTTTCTGTTTCTTGGGCAAACACATTTGCCTATAGCAAAAATCTCTAAAAAATAAATAAATAAAAAGGCACAATTGTATTATTTGTAGGATCACAATAGATATTTGAGCACCTCAGAGAACAGAAGGAATAAACATTGTCTATTCAAAATCTATAGCAATTCATGAAACAGT
>NW_006159727.1:3415724-3432353 GCF_000334495.1 Tupaia belangeri chinensis | reverse complement strand
AGTGATCAAATTGCATAGACCAAAGAAAGTAATCTAAGATAGCAGCCCTCAGAAAGGCTGTGGGGAAAAGGGAAGCCTCTTACAATGTTGGTAAGAATGCAAATTAGTACGGCCACCGTGGAGAACAATATGGAGGTTCCTCAAAAACCTACAAATAGAACTACCATATAATCCAGCAATTCCACTGCTGTATATTTACTCAAAGTATGGGAATACACTCAGTTGGAAAAGTACTTTCACATCCACGTTTACCACGATATTATTCACAATTGCTAAGACATAGAACCAACCCAAATATCCACAAGCAGATGAATGAATTGAATGAGTGTGGCACATATACATTATGGAATACTACTCAGACATAAAAAACAAGATCTTGGCATTTGATAGAAAGTGGACAAATACGGAACATTTACTGCTAAGTGAAGCAAGCCAGACTATAAAAGAGAGGCATTGTACGTACCAACTCAATATATACCAAATGTCGGCACTCTATTGCAGAAACTGAAAGATTGGAAGATACAAAAACATGGAGAAAAATTATGCATTCTAGAGACAATGTAGGATGAGGGTGGGAAACGGGGGAGGGTGAAAGGAAGGTAATCAAGGGGAAAAAGAAAGAAGTAAAACATTTAGGGGACACAAAAAAGGCAAATTATCTATTGATAATGTATATTATACTATCTTTAACTGGACTAATATTCAGTGCATTCATACTGGGAAAATTAATTTTGCATGCTGTAATGATATACAGTGATTGAATATGTAAATACACACACACACACACACACACACACACACACACACACTATGTAATTCAACCATCCTTCATGTTTAAATACACTGTTAAAATCATGTAGATAGCTAACTTAGAAACCCATGCATTGGGACCAGCAGTTAACGTAATGGCTATGTTGCTGGACTCCCATGTAGTCGACCACAGTTCGAGTCCCGGACCCGGTGGCTTAAACTCACACCAGGCGCGTGTGCGTGCATGCCCAAGATCCCTAGAGGAGAACGGAGGAGAAGGGATTGTGGCGTGGCCATCCTCCATGGGGGTGATTTCTCGCTTTCTATCTCTCTGTCTCTCTCTGTCTGTTTGGCAAGCGAAAAAAAAAAAAAAGAGAAACCCATGCATGGTAAAAAGCAAGAGTTTTATCTATAGGTTCCTTTTTATACCCTGGTAAGATGAGATCACATCAATCTCTGTGTCTTTCAAAACATGATAGATAGAAATTCGCTCAGTTTTTCCTTCTCAGATTTACTGAAATTAGCTAATAGAAAAGTCACTCTGACAAGATGATTCCTTCAATGTTTCAGGCATGATGGAAAGATGAACTCAAGTCCCCCTTACCCTGATGTGGTCCCATTTCCATTCCCTTCCCTAATCTTAATGTTCATAGTACTGTTTATTATCAAATAATGTATAGATCTTTAGCTAATATTTGCTTAGGGATTATGTTGATTTCTCAATACATGCAGTTTTCTGGTTTCATTTTTATCTTTGAGGGTTAGATTGGATAGATCTGCCTTGTAGTAATTTAGTTTTTATCTTATGCCTTACAGTTTTATGTTCTTGTCATAACACTTTTTCGCCCTTTTTATTTAATTGAATATATCTTACTTCATGTACATAAAAAAAAAAGAAATGGGCACAGGATCTAAATAGTTTCTCTAAAGAGATATAATGATATAAGCACCTGAAAACATGTTCAACATCACTAATCATTAGGGAAATGCAAATTAAAATCACAATAAGATACCAGTTTATGCCTGCTAGGATGACTAAAATAATATTAAATCAGATAAAAATAAGTCTTGGCAAGGATGTAGAGATATTGCTACCCTTATAGCTTAAACATACAATACTGAGTTAATCTACTCCCAGGTATATACACAAGACAAATGAAAATATATGTTCACACAAAAACTAGTACATGAATGTTCATAAGAGCATTATTCATACTAGCCAAAAACTGAAAGCAGCTAAAATGCCCATCAACTGATCAATGGATAAATAAAATGTACTATGTCTAAATAGTGTAATATTATTCAGCAAAGGAATTGAATAAAGTATATATACATGCTACAACATATACGAACTTTGATAACATGCTAGTGAAAAAGCCAGTCACAAAAGATCATACATTGTTCAATTCCATATATGTGAAACGTCCGAAGTAGGCAATTCTATAAAAGCAGAATGTAGATAAGTGCTTATCTAAGACTGGAGAGTTGGGAGAAAATGAATGACGAATGATGACTGCAAACAGTTACAGGATTTCTTTTGAGGATAATGAAAATGATCTAAAAGTGATTGTGGTGATGGCTGCACACGTCTGTGACTATACTAAATGCTATTGGTTTGTATACTTTAAATGAGGAATTGAGTAATATGTAAATTATATCTCAATAAAGCTATACACATACACACAGATAAATACACAGCACTTTATCTCACCACTGATGAGTCCTGCCTGATCTTGGACTTCATATAAATGAAATCATTTATAGCATATATTTTCTTTTGTGCCTGACCTTTTTTACTCTCCAAAAATTATGTCTATGTACCATCCAGGTTTTGGCATGTAGCCATAGTTCATCCTTTTTTATTGCTATGTAGAATTCCATTGTATAACCATACCATAATTTACTTATATCTTTATCTTTTCTTGAACATTAGAATCGCTTCCAGGGTTTGTCTATTAGAATTAAAGCAGTGGTGGGACCAGCAGTTGGCATAATGGCTGTGTTTCTGGATTCCCATGTAGTCGACCGTGGTTTGAGTCCCAGACCCAGCAGCTTAAAACTCATGCCAGGCACGTGTGCATGCACTCCCAAAAACCCAAGAGAAGAATAGAGGAAAAGGGATTGTGGTATGTCCATTCCCCCAGGGGGTGATTTTTTGCTTTCTGTCTCTGTCTCTCCAGCAAGCGCAAGTGCCATATAATAAAAATCTCTCTAAAAAATGTGGTATATATACTCTATTGAATACCACTCAAACATAAAAAAACAATGAGACCCTGCCATTTCATACAAAGTAGACTAATACAGAAGACTTAACGCTAAGCAAAGTAAGCTATTCTGTGAAAGATAGACTTTGTATGTCCCCACTCATACTATAGATAGTAAGGGTAAGGGTAACATGAGAGTGGGTAGTAGGGTGAGGGAAGGAAGGGAACAGGGAAAAACAAAACAATATGTTTAATTGACACAAAAATCAAGTTATTTGGTGATGATAATGTGCATGGTAATGTCTTTGTCGTGATTGATAATGCACTGCATTTGTGCTGGGAAAAAACCATGTTATACACTGTAAAGATGTATAGTGATTTGGGACCACCAGTTAGTGTAATGGCTATGTCACTGAACTCCCATGTAGTCCACCATGGTTCAAGTCCTGGACCCGGTGGCTTAAACTCACACCGGGCACGTGTGCGTGTGTGCCCAAGATCCCAAGAGGAGAATGGAGGAGAAGGGATTGCAGTGTGGCCACCCCCCCACCCCGAGGAGGGGAGTGATTTCTCACTTTCTGTCTCTCTGGCGAGTGCACATGCCCTCTAGCAAAAACCTCTCAAAAAAAAAAAAATGTATAGTGAAATATTTTTAAAAGAATTAAAGCATTTGTAACATTTGTATTAGTCTTTTAGTGGAATTTGTACTAATTTCTCTTGGTTACATACCCAGGAGTGGAATTTTAGAGTCAAAGCGTTAGTATAGCTTTTGGAGATACTGCCAAACAGTTTTCCAAAGTGGTTGTAAATATTTACATTCCACCCAGCAATGCATGAGCATGCCAATAGAAGAGTTTTGTTTTGTTTTTAATAGGATGAGAGTGTGGTTAGATACTGATGTTGAAATAGATGAAAAAGGGTCTGGCAGGTGGCATGGTAGTTAGGGGCACTGGACTCCTACATGGCCGACAGCAGTTCAAGTCTGAGACCTGGTGGCTGGCTTGCTTTCTCATGTTCCCTCTCTCTCTCTGTATCTGTTTCTTTGTCCCTCTCTGGTCAAATTGAAATAAATAATAAATAAACATAAATAAATAAATAAAGTTAAATAAAATAATTCTTTTTTTTTTCTTTCTTTTTTTTTTTTTTGGACTTTTTCTTTTTTTTTTTTTTTGAGAGGTTTTTGCTATAGGGCACTTGCGTTCACCAGACAGAGAAAGCAGAGAGAGACAGAAAGTGAGAAATCACCCCCCAGGGGGGATGGCCTCACCGCAATCCCTTCTTCTCCATTCTCCTCTGGGGATCTTGGGCACGCACGCACACGCGCCCGGCGTGAGTTTTAAGCCACCAGGTCCGGGACTCGAACCGCGGTCGACTATGTGGGAGTCCAGCGACATAGCCATTATGCTAATTGCTGGTCCCAATGAAATAATTCTTAGAAAAAAGAGAAATACATGATAGAAAGAAGATCTGATTCTGGGATACAAACAAAAAAGATGGTTGACTTTGTGGTTAGTCCATTGTGATCATAAATTTAACTTTTTTTTTCAGAGAGAGATATTTTTGCTATAGGGTACATGCACTCACTGAGACACAGAAAGAGAGAAAATGAAAAATCACCCTTCAGGGGGATGGCCATACCACAGTTCCTTCTCCTCCATTTTCCTCTCAGGATTGTGGTCATGCACGCACATGCACTTGGCATGAGTTTCAAGCCACAGGGTAAGGGACTTGAACTGTGGTCAGCCATGTGGGAATCCAGCATCTTAAAAATTTCTAAGACAGAGCTTGTGATGTTCTATTTTATGTGTCAAAATTTGTCTGAGGGATGCCCGAATAGCAGATAAAAGATTTCTGGGTGTGTCTGTGAGAGTGTCTCTGAAAGAGATTAGCATTTGAATTGGAAAAGAAGAATGCCTTCACCAATGCTCTGGGCATCATGCTTTAAAGGCCAGAATAGAACAAAAGGGAAGAGGAAGGATGAATTTGCTCCTTGAGTGAGCTGGGACATCCATCCAACTTTTCCTTGCATTAGATGTCAGTGGTGCTCCTGATGGTCTTGTAGCACCTCTTCCCTTCTCCAGATCATTCTTAGGCATTCTGATTCTGACTGGATTACACCACTAGCTTCCTTGTTTCTCCAATTTGCAGATGGCAGATTGTGGAACTTCTATGCAACCATAATCAAGTAAGTTAATTCCTATAATATACTTCTTTCTCTTTATCTGCCAATGTCTGTATCTACATTTGCCTAAATCTATATATCTACATCTATATCTGTATCTCTTATCAGTTCTGTTTCTCTGGAGAACTCTAATACAGAGCTCTAAATTTCATCCATGTCTATCAGAAAACTACCCAAACATTTGATCGAAAATGCTAGATACTTTCCACTAGAAGCTGTTTATCACATTGTCAAGAAGTCTGTTTTACTCGAGTTCATCTTTGCAAAGGCCTGAAAAAGTTTTAGTTCCCCCAGCTATATTCAATGCCAGATATGACATCTAATAATTTCCTAGTCCTTGGTATATTACTTAGCCTTTTTGTTCCATGATTTCCTTTGTAGTAAGATGAGGAAAACATTATCTACCTTACAGGACTAGTCTATTAATATCCGGTAGAGAGCGAGTGCTCAAAATTAATTTTAGCGCTCTCTTCTCTTTTTTGAAAGAGGTCAAGTGAGAGTTTATAAAAAGTAATGGCAGTATTGAGTCTTTATAATTACTTTAACAAATAAGAAATTCTACAGAGACATTGGGAAAAGTGGGAGGGTAGAGGATGGTGGAGGAAGAAAAAAGAATAAAAAATGTAGGAGGGCATGACATCATGTCCTCATCCTTAAAATAAAGTTCTCCATTGGGAGTGGGGAAGTGGAGAACAGAATAGAACACCTGATATTCTGAAAATTAAACCTCATTGTCTATGTCAATATTAAGCACACTAGAAAATATACTGATTCAGCCTTAATGATTCAGACATCTACTTAACGTTATAAGTAGATTTATGTTGAATTGAAGATATGTCCATGTGAAAGTATATCAAAATTAAAATCTCATTTGCATATATAATATCGATTAGAGCAAATGTTCATTGCAAGATAATGCTCCCTCTAGGAGAGGCCATTAGGTTGATTTGCATTCATTTAAATGTTCATGTGGGATGTTGATTTTGTCTGTGCAATTACCAGGGTAGTTAATATATCGTGCTGCTAAAACAGCTAAAAGGCTGCACAGAAACTGTAACACACAGATGTGGCAATTGATGGGCTGATTGAAGGAAAGCTTTTCAGATAAACAGCCACTCTTTCTTCAGTGTGGGCAAAGAAATTGAAGCAGATCATTTTAGACAAATACCTCCCCAACCAGTGCTATTCGAATGGTCTGGATTCACAAATGAATATGATCATTTTTAAAATAATGATCAAAATAAATAAGTGAATAATGTGATATGTTAGAAAGTGTGATAAATTGCAAATATGGCCACATATTTTCCCTATTCTGGTTTGTACATTCTTTTACTGTGTTATTTTGCAGCATGACTTTGCTTTCTTAGCACCAAGAATTGGAGTCTATTTCTCAACTCGTTAAATCTGGGGTGGCCATGGGATTTGCTTTGGTCAATAGAACATTAGAAAACAGAAGCACAAGCAGAGGTTTGAAAAGTGTAGGCTTACTGGGGCTTGCTCCCTCACTACTCTTGGAACCCTGAGACTACTGTGTGAATGAACCCAAGGAAGTTGACTGTAAGATGAGAAAACTAAGTGGAAAAGAACAGAGGTGCACCAACTGACAGCCTGCCAAACACTAGAAATGCAAATGAGGACATTCTGGATCATCCAGTCACCAGTTGACCTGCCAACCAACAACACAGCAACCAGAAGAGACCACGCTAGTCAGTATAGGCCAAAAGAACTGCCTAGCCAAACTACACTATCAGGAGTACATAAAATGGTTGCTTTTTGTTTGTTTTTGCTTTCGTTTTTAGAGAGAGCTTTCTGCTATAGGGCATGTATGCTCGCTGGAGAGACAGACAGAAAGAAAGGGAGAAATTATCCCCCCGGGGGGGGATGGCCACACCTCAGTCCCTTCTCCATTCTCCTCCTGGGATTCTGGACATGCACACATGCGTGTGGTGTGAATTTTAAGCCACTGGGTCTGGGATTCGACCTCTGGTCTTCTATGTGGGAGTCCAACGACGTAACTATTATGCCATCTGTTGGTCCTTCATTATTATTTTTTAAAAGAGATTTTTGCCATAGGGTACATCATGTGCTTGCTGGAAAGACAGAAACACGCTCGCGTGAGTTTCAAGCCTCTGGGTCCGGACCCAAACTGTGGTCAGCTATGTGAGAGTCTAGTGACATAACCATTATGCCATCTTCTGGTGCCAACATTTTAAAGAACTTTGTCAGGAAAGACCTTGCTGAGAAGACAATACTTGAATAAATAAATGAAGGAAATAAGGAACTGATTCATGTGCTTACTTAAGAGAACATGTTAGCCAAAGGGAACAGCAAGTGGAAAGTTCCTGAGGTATGGCATGTCTGGCCCTTTTGAAGAGAATCAAGGCCAGAGTGCTGGAGCATTGTAGGAGTTTATGAAGGCAAAGGTAACAAGGGGAAAATATTCCAGGAGTTCACTATAACATCTAGAAAGAGACCGCCAACATACAGGAGGTAGTATCCCCATGGCTTGCCATTATCTTATAATAGACCATGCTAAGTAATCAGTCCAGAAGTACAAAACACATATAAATTGAGTCAATCAGATTCTCTCTCCTCAAAATTTGAAATATGGACAGAGATCCATAGATTGAGAGATGCTGAACTGAAGTCATCTTCCTAGCTATCAGTCTGTTCAGGCTGCTATAATAAAAATACTACAAACCGGGTAGCTGATAAACAACAGAAATTTATTGCTCACATTTCTGAGGGCTGGCAAGTCTAGGATCATGGTGCCAGTAGACTTGGTGTCTAGTGAAGACCCTCTTCATCACAGATGACATCTTCTAGCTGTGTCTTCACATGGTGGAAGGAATAAAGCATCTCTCTGAGGCCTTTTTAAAATAAGAGTATTAACCCCATTTGTGAGATTCATAATCTACCTTCATGGCATAATCACTTCTCAAATGTCCCACCTCCTAATAGTATCACATTGGAAATTACATTTCAACATATGAATTTTGTGGGGACACAAACTTTCAGAACCCAGCGCTGTTTGCACCCAGAATTCAGAAGCTGATCTGCTTCTTGTCCTTGTCAACCTTGGCAGATGAACTTGTTTTTTTGAGAACAGAACACTTCTAAAACATTACAGTGAATTTGCTCCAATATTCAATCTTTTTTTTCTTTTTTTAAAAAGTAAGGCAAAATTAATTTTTGTGGTTTGTAAATGGAAGAACGTTAACTAATACAATCATCTTGTGATTTCTCTATCGTTCTTCTTTTCTCTTCTGGAATAGATTATTGATTTCTTAGAGACAGGGATAATTTCTTCAATTTATTCTGTAGCCTTCCTCTACTCAGTTGTGCTTTTAGGACATTATAATAATAGCTAAGCATTTATTCAATGACTAAAATATGTCAAGCACTGTTCTAAGTGCTTATGCAGATTATCTTATTTAAACTTCACAGTAATTCTACGAACAATTACTCTGATAATCTCTATTTTTGTTTTATAGATGAGAAAGCAAAGGCCATAGAGTTGGCATGGCTAATGAATGGTAGAGTGGAGATTCAAACCAGAGCAGTCTTACCCAAGAGTACACATTCTTTCAGGGCTCACCACTTAGTAGGTATTTAAAAAGTCCTGTTTATGGATTCATTGAAAAGTACTAGGTATTTGCAAAATCACCTTCTGGAATGATCTACTAGCCTTTACCCTCCAGGCAGTGTTGATCCAGCATTCATCTACTGTAGACATAAAGGTTTATTCTAGGAACTCACTATTGATGACAAGTTAGGTGGTGACATATCCAGACTGTGAAATAATCAGTCCAGCTCAGAGAGGAATTCTTTCTGCCAGCTGTTTCCACTACTATAGTGGCTCTCAGAGGCCCACTGTTCCTGCATCGAAACTTGAGTTTGGAGCAGAACGCTTGAGATAATGTGGAATTTTAAATAAGATACCTATAACATACTAGGAAAAAAGAAACATAAGAAATATTGTAGAAAGAATCAATTATTCCTAAAAATAAAGGCAGAGCATTAATCTAGTATTTATTTGTGAAGATATTGACATATATCTTTGGTATTTCTTCTAGTAGCTCTAAAATATAAGATAGGAATTATCATGCCCACTTTAGTGATGAAGAAACTGAGGCTCAGAAATATAAGTGCTTTGTCTTAATACAATAACTACCAGTCCTAAGGATGCTACTTTTAGTGAGCTGAAGATGCAAAATGCCCAACCCAGATACTCCACCTACCAATTCTGTTCCACCTCTCAGGTCAGACACTCCACCTACCAGTTCTGCTCTACCTCTCAGGTCAGGTACTCCACCTACAATTCTGTTCTACTTATCATGTCAGACACTCCACCTACAAATTCTGCTCTACCTCTCAGGTCAGACACTCCACCTACAAATTCTGTTCTGCCTCTCAGGTCAGACACTCCACCTACAAATTCTGTTCTGCCTCTCAGGTCAGACACTCCACCTACAAATTCTGCTCTAGCTCTCAGGTCAGACACTCCACCTACCAATTCTACTCTACCTTTCAGCTCACAATACATTTTATCTTTGCGTTTCATTTGTCAATTATGTGCTGCCCCAGGACGCTGGGGTTTGACTCTAATTATGATTGTGTTATTCCATTGCTGTATGTCTTCACTGTAATTTTACTTTTCAGACCTTTTTTTTTTTAATGTTCAGTACTGATAAGAATGAAATATTTCCATAACAAAATGGTTTTACCAATTTATAGTCAGCTTGCGATAGTTGAATGTCAAGATGTTATGGAACTATCTACCAATGAAGGAAAGATTTAATGGAATCAGACTTCATGATTAAATGGGCTTTTCAGATTCTTTTTTTTTTAAATCAGGCAATGCAGTGGACAAACATCACATAATTTGCAAATATTAGAAAGTATGCAGAATAATCTTCATTGTATCATATGCATTATTTGTTCTCCCAAGCTGAACAACTGTGCTTGTCCATCTAGAAAAGGCTGAATAAATCTGAAATAGGTCTTGCTTTCTATAAGTGAGTATTTAGGGAGTTGATCATTAACACACACACACTCATATATACATGCTAACAATGGCAAGTGCTTTACCTCTTTTAATATTGCCATACTCCTAAAGTCTAGAACAGTGTCTGTGCCATAATAAAAAATATGCACTCAAATATTTCTTGAGTGCCTACTACATGTTATATAGTGTTCTGGGAATACAATATTAAATAAAACAGAAACCTGTGCTTTCATGGAATTTATATTTTAGATGTGGAAGACAGAAAGTAAAGAAATAAGCAGATACAATATTTAGTATATCAGATGGTAATTTAAACTATGGGAAACAAAGAAAGAATGGAGGATAGGGAGTAGTAGGGATTAGGTGGGACAGTCACTATGTCTAATATAGTAGTAAAGGAAGAACTCAGTGATAAATAACTTTTGAAGAGAAACCAAAAGGAGGTGAGAGAGTGTTAGCTATGGTGATATCATAGAGAAGAGAGTTCCAGGCAGAGGGAGCAGTCAATGCACCAGCTTTGTGTGTCAGAGGCCAGTGTAAAGACCAAGGAGTTCAGTATGAATAGAGTGGAGTAAACCAGGGAGGCAGTGAAAGAGACTAGACTTAGAAAGATGGCAGGGGCTAGATCATGATCTAGCCTATTGATCAATAAGGCCTTTGTGGGACCAGCAGTTAGCATAATGGTTATGTCGCTGAACTCCCATGTAGTCGACCACGGTTAGAGTCCCGGACCTGGTGGCTTAAACTCATGCCTGGCGTGTGTGGGTGTGTGCTCAAGATCCCGAGAGGGGAATGGAGGAGAAGGGATTGTGGTGCGGCCATCCCCTCTGGGGCACAATTTCTCACTTTCTGTCTCTCTGTCTCTCTCTGGTGAGCACATGCACCCTATAGCAAAAACCTCTCCAAAAAACAAACAAATAAACAAACAAACAAACAAAAACATAAATAAGGCCTTTGTAAGAGTTGAGTTTTTCTCTAAGGGAGACAGAAAAACAATGGAATATTTTAAACAGATAAATGATATGTTTGGAATTATATTTTTAAAAGATAATTCCAGTTACAGTGGGAGAATAGACTATATAAGACAAAGGGTGAAAGCAAGGAGACCAGTGTGTCATTTGTAATAACATAGCAGAGATCATGGTGACTGGACAAGGATGATAGCAGGACAGGTTGTGAGAAGTGGTTCTAGATGTGTCTTTTTTTTTTAATTATGAAAGGGCATGTGTACTAGCCAGAGAGAAGGAAAAGGCACTTCCCAGGGGGGCATGGCTATGCAGCAATCCCTTCTCCATTCCCCCATCCTGTCATGACTTTGAGCATGCTCAGTGTATTTTTCAAGCCCCAGTGGCTGGGATTTGAACCACATTCGGCCACATGGGATCTGGCTCTTTTAAGCACTGGGTGATGAGGCTGGCTTTGCAGACATCTTTTGAAGGTAGAATGGAGAGCATTTGCTAATGGGTTGAAGTAGAGTGTGAGAGAAAGAGAGAAATAAAACATAACTTAGGGTTATTTTTTTAAGCTTAACCATCGATATGGATGGAATTTCCATTAGACAAGATGGAGTAGACCTCAAAAGGTGCAGACCTTGGGGGGAATAACAAGATTACGGTTTGACTAACACAAGTTTGAGATTTCTACTAGTCCTCCAGCCAATGATACTGTGCAGGTTTCTGAGTAAGTCTCTGGAGTTCAGGGTAAATATCCAGACCCGAGATAAAAATTTGGGAGTCATTAGAGAATAACCGGAATGTTTAAAAATGACTCTGGATAAGATCATAGGTGCTTAATATTTTTCTTTGTTGTTGTTCATGATAGATCATCTGCATGTGTGTGTGAGAGAGGAACAGAGAAAGAAAGACAGAGAAAGAGAGAGAAGCAATCTCCATAGGGCTCAGTTACAGTGTGATCCTCTTCCTCCAGTCCTGCAGCCTGCCAGGATCCTGGGCATGTGTGCATGCACACGATGAGTTTTCAGGCCAAGGAATAGTTGGCATGTGGCTTCCAGCTCTGCAGTCTGGTATGCTACCGTGCCACAGAGGCTGGGCCCTTAGTGAATATTTCATAGGTAATAAATAAACACAGTCTCTTGCTATAACACTTTGTATAACAAATAGTTTATATGCAATTGCAAATAGGAGAGCAATGTCAATATAATGTGGAAGTTGTACTGGAGTAGAATTACAATCTTCAACATGAAAGGAAAAAGCCCTTAGCTTAGCTACTGTACAGTCAGGAGCCCTTTTAGCTTTAAAAAAATTAAAAGTGAGATTCTGCACCTAGGGCTTCTTCTCCAAGGAGTTATACTCCTAGCTTTGCTGGATTCTTGCCTTAGGCAGATCGCACTTCTTCCTGTACCTATATTAACGGCAGCCTCACTGTCTTAGAGTTCCACTTCCATCAGCTCTCTCAGGCCAGAATTTTATCTTTATTGGCTTCTTGCATTTTTAATAACCCCTGTGGCAACCTGTAACCATACTAAGCTGTGTATCTAGGCTGTTTAAGTCATCTTCTGAACACACATACACACACACACACACACACACACACACACACACCACATACACATATTGTTAGGGCTCTGCAAAATTGTATTTTTTTTTTAGAGATTTTTGCTACAGGGAGTGTGAACTTACTGGAGAGACAGAGGGAGACAGAAAGCAAAAAATCACCCCTGGGGGATGGCCATGCCACAGTCCCCTCTCTTCTATTCTCCTCTAGGGATTTTGGACACGCATGCACACATACCCAGCATGAGTTTTAAGCTGCTGGGTCCAGGACTTGAACCATGGTAGACTACGTGGGAGTCCAGCAATGTAATCATTACACTATCTTCTGGTCCCCAAAGTTGTATAAGTTTTGAATGATCTACCCCAACTCTATTCTTAGTATAAACTTTATTAGTTTTAGTGTATGATTTTGCAAAATGAGAGATTTTAAAAATTGAATATATTATTTTATATTAGAAATGCTTGTATACAGGTAGTTGTCAGGTTATTTTTTTCCCTATGTCTTTCCTGGAATCTTAAACTTTAGGCACCATACCTTTCCTATCAGGTACACATGATTCTTCTCCCTCTATGGAAAAAAAAAGGGGGGGGAGTGAGCACATGACCCAAGCTAGCCAATTAGAATACATTATTTAACTGGTCATGGTGATTAGTTCAGGGTGTTATGTGTGATTCAAGCAAAGCCAACCAGAATTACCCCTGAAGCCATTAGGAAGGAGAACTTTCTTGGAGCTATCTTAAACACTATTTTTCTTTAAAAAGATGTCATTACAAGAGAAAGGAGGCACAAATTAAGAATTCAAAGTAAATTATTCATCTTCCATATAGTTTCTCTATTCTTGTTTTCCTGAAAAACTCCTAGTCATTTTTCAAGACTCAGTTCAACTGTCATCTTTGGGTGAAATGTTTCATGACCATTTCATATCTGCTCCATAAGGACTGTGAGCTTCTTCCTCATTCCCAAGGCACCTTATACACAACCCTCTTGAAACATTGTTGTGCAACTTTGTCCTATTGTCTGCTATTCCCCTTTCCCCACCCCTTGTTCTGTGGCATTCTTGATGGTAGCGAAATTGACTTATACATCTCTATAAATTTAGGACCTAACATGAAGCTTAGCACAGAGTAGGTGCATAGAAAATGTGAGCTAAATGAATGAATAAAGATATGATTCTGGTAATACATATAGTTGATCACCTTGCATAAAAGAACACATCGTTGGGCACGTTGACGGTGTGGTGGTTAAGGTGGTTGGATCCCACAATGCCAACTGCAGAGTATGAGTTCCAGACTTGTCACTTGAAAAACGTGCCAAGCACCTGTACATGCTTGCCCAAAAACCTGAGAGGAGAATGGAGGAGAAAGGATTGTGGCATGGTCATACCCCTGGTGATGCTTTCTCACTTTTTCTCTCTCTCTGGTGAGTGCACACGCGTTATAGCTATTTTTTTTTTAAAGGACTCATTGTCTTGAATACACAGTAACACACACACAAATTCTGGAGGAATGTGGAATTTTCTATAGGAAAGAACTTTGGTCTAAGCTTACAATAAAAAGAGACAAAGTGGAACCAGCAGGTAGCATGGTGGTTAAGGTACTGGACTCTCACATGGCAGACCATGGTTCAAGTCCCAGACCTGGTGGCTTGTTTTCATACTTTCCCTTTCTCTCTCTCTGTTCACATGCCCTATAGCAAATTAAAATAATAATAATTAAAAAAGTAATTTAAGTAGTTCTTTAAAAACAAGACAAAATACTTCATTAAGATTAAGTTTGGGAACCAGCAGTTAGCATAATGGCTATGTCACTGGACTCCCATGTAGTCGACTGCGGTTTGTGTCCCAGACCCGGTGGCTTAAAACTCACGCCGGGCGCGTGTGCGTGCGTGCCCAAGATCCCGAGAGGAGAATGGAGGAGAAGGGATTGCGGCGTGACCATCGCCCCTGGGGGGTGATTTCTCGCTTTCTGTCTCTATGTCTCTCTCTGTCTGTCTGGAGAGCGCACGCGCCCTACAGTGAAAATCTCTCCAAAAAAAAAAAAAGATTAAGTTTGTGTGTGTATGTGTGTGTTTAAACAGAGCAGCAAGAGGGAATAAAGTAGGGGAGACTTTGGAAAAAGAGAACAAATAAAGTTGGAAAGGAAATACTACCTTGTAGAATTAGGAAGTAGAAGTAGAGAAAATGAGGGATGCTATTTTTTCAGGGAAGTAGATACAGATAAGAAAGTTAAGTAAAGAAAAAGAAATAGGGGAAGATGGAAAGAATACAGGTGGGATGGGGCCAGAATTGGCATGGAGGTTAAGGTGCTGGATCCCACATAGCTGACTCTGAGGTTAGAGTCCTAGACCCTGAGGCTTCAAAATCACATTGGGTGTGTGTTCATGGGTGCACAAAATACCAAGAGGGGAATGCAAGAAAAGGGATTACAGTGTGGTCATCCCCCCCCAGGGGGAGAAATCACTCCCCCAACCCTGTCTTTGTCTCTCTCCAGAGAACACATGCTATAGGAAAAAACAACACCACCACCAACAAAACAAAGAAAGAAAAGAAAGAAAGAAAGGAAGAAAGGAAGGAAGGAAGGAAGGAAGGAAGGAAGGAAGGAAGGAAGGAAGGAAGGGAGAAAGAAAAAGAAAATGAAAGTATAAAGGTGGGATCCAGAGGTAGATGAAGATCTAGAATGGTGGACCTTTGAGCTTTTTAAATAAAGCTTTATCTTTCACTATGTGTCAGGCCATTGGTGGGTTATTGGGAAACTGAAATGAACAACTCATAGTCCCTGTGAGTTCTAATGTGGGGAGATCTAGGTTTATAGGCAATACGAAAGTGAAGGGATCATAAAGAGGTGTGTGGTAGAAGGCAAAACCTTCCATCATTTTCCAGATTTGTAGGAAGTATGAAAGCTAAAATGCTGTCCTTGGGTTGGGAAAATATACCACCTCCTCCCCATTCTTGTTTATTTCTTTCACAACTCTATAATCCCTCGCCTTTGCCAAGACTAAAGGAACTATTATTCTATATGCTCTTCCTCCCAGTTTGCACAGGAGGGAGGCAGGACTGTGGTTTAATCACTGCTTCATGCTCCCTGCTCCCCTACCTCTGATAGAACAAGATGACCTCTACCAGAAAATGCCAGGGCTGAAGGCAGAATTCCCAAGTCCTATATGCTGGAGATATTAACCTCTATAAGGCCGTCTTCCTAGGACAACTTGACTATCCCAAAGTAGTATCACCACCACACCCAGCTTGCATGGGCGCACCCAGCTTGGTTGCTTTTCCCACTTCAAGTCAGATGTGCAGGTTGCCCCTGGCACCAGGGTCCCATCATTCCCCTCACAGTACTTTTTCAGAGCTCTATGGAATCTGAGACTAGGGGCCCGAAGCATCCCTTCATCTCATTCCACCCCCACCCCCACCCAGGAGGCAATTCCTGGGAGGTGGAGTTACCTGTGTATTGGCTGTGGTGGACAGTAAGGGTACCCTGGGCATAGAAACCAACTGTGGAAGGGTCTGGGCATCACCATATCCAGGTGGCAGGTGGAAAACGTGTCAACTGGGCAAGAGGTGGTAGAGGGTCCTTTCTAGGTAGGGCGCAATGAGGGAAGAAATATGGAAAAAGATATATGGGTAGGAGCCAGTTGGGCCTCTCTCGGAGCTGGGTAGGTTCTGGCGCCACCACAAGGGGGAGACCAAGGAGGCAGAGGTGGGGAACTTTTTTTGGCTGGTCATACCTCCAGGGGTCAGTTGTGTATGATGGAGCTGCCTTGGCACAACCTGCGGGGGAAGGGTTGGGCGGAGGGGCTGTCCAGATGGCATGTGGAGGGTGTGTTGAGCTTAGATGGACAGTCTTGCGGCAGCAGGTTCTGGGACTGGCTGGGGGCCGAGGAGAGGATGCACGAAGGATGATTTCCTCAGGTGCCTGCGGGTTGCTGTCTTTAGGGGCGGGCTGTGCCAGGGGCGGCGCCGGGGGCGGCCC
>NW_006159727.1:3400051-3415657 GCF_000334495.1 Tupaia belangeri chinensis | reverse complement strand
TGGCTGGGGGCGGGGAGGGAGAGGGGCGCGCGGCGCCGAGAAGCTGGCGCCAAGCGCGTGAGTCACTCGGTCCCCTGGGTTAGGAGCCGGACTTCGTCTCCCGCCCGGGGTCTGCATTTCAGCTCCAGCTTCAGCGACTCACCGCTGCAGGCTGAACCGGTCTTGAGGCTGGACCTGCCACCTCTCAGTCTAGGTGAGGGCCAGGTAAGTTTCTCGTCTTTTCGTGCCTCCTGCTTGGGCTGACTGGGGCGCAGGGGCGGGAGGTGTCTTCCAGTTTGTGTCTGTCTGTCTGCCTTTGCTTTCCTCCCTCTGGTTCTCTCAACTGGAGATTGAGAGAGGAAAGTTAGATTTTATAGACGCAACAAAGAATATCAAATCCATGTTCAGACTCAGACAAGCCAATGGGGGGGGGGGAGGAATTGTTTCTTTGTTTCATGTGTCTCTCTCTTCCCCCTACTTTCATCCTGACCAATTCTTAGAGATGGGCACAGAAGAGTTAGAGGGCTGAGCTGGGATCCTTTGCCAGGGTGCTTTCGTCTTTCTCGGCAAGGTGACAGATGTTTTACTGTAGCCTGAGTTGAGATCTTAGAACAACCCTCCCCAACTCAGGACATGTTAGAGCTGTAAGATAACTGCAGTTATTGCATGGCTATCTCGTCACCACTGACTGAATCAAAGTGTTCTGGAGGCACAATTAATGTGAATGCCACCATAATGTTGAAACAGTTTATTGAAGGACTCTATTGAATATCTTATTTTTTAATGTATTGTATTCCAGAAAAATGTTAGGAGACTACTGCTGGTCTTATTTTCAAAGGTGCTTCAAAACCTATTATTTCCTTTGCAAGAAAATCAATGAGGACCTATTCGGTTTCATGTAAGGACTTAACACAAAGCTACATGTTAGTTTTTCCTCTATTGCTGTGTGTTGGGGGGGGTTGCTTTCACTAACTGCTTTTACAAAAAGCAGTGTGGATGGTGGTGGTGCTGGGATGTTTCCTCCGTTCTTTCCAATTAAGCACAAAGTGTTTCTGTGATTATTAAATAGGTACTAATTATTGTCATTTTTTCCCTTAAAAGTAGCAGAGGAGAGAGCCTTCTGGAATGGGTGAATTTGTGAGTTTGGTTAACAACAGTCTTATCAATATTATTTGGCTTGATGCAATGTTAATAGGTGGTCTTAATTCACAACACAATTATTCTGTTCTAGAAAATATTCCTGCTAACATGGGAGGAAAGAATTCCCCCTTCACCCCAAATCATGTCTTTATCCTGCTTTGGAAGAGAGAAAGATGGGTGGGGAATCCCTTCTGACTGTTGATTAGTCCCCAATCATAAATGACTCTTTCCTGAATTGTCATTTGGTTTTGCAATCAGCTATTATAGAAAATTACACCCTCTCCCCCGAAGAAAATTGCTAACACCTTAGAGGTTAAGTCAGATCACATGGATAATTTTTAGAGCGGAATCTGTGATGATCCTTTTCAATGCCCTCCCTAGAGTCCTCCAAGCTGAGTTAGGCTTCCCAACTCTCTGATAATAGCCCCTCTTCTCTGCACACATCAATCTTAGCTCTTGCGACTCAGTTCACATACCAGCCTCACTGTTCAAGGTAGTAATTTGAAGGCAGGATTAATGCTGAATTCATCTTTATACCCCTAGAGCCTAGAAAGGGAGAGGTGTGCTGGAAGACTATGAATGAATATATTCCTTGAACAGTACTTGGGCATGCTTTCTCTTCACCTCTTAAATACTAATCCTTTTAATTTGATGGTAAAGTGTGGATCCTCAGACTACACTGTATTCTAAATAAATGAGAGTTTTCCATATATGAAAATCGTTAATATATTATTGGGCTGTCAGGAAAGTCATGATGTATTTTTTCTATGTAAAAATGCATCATGATTTTTCCAACAACCCAACAATTGTGAATTTTAACTTTTTTTGTCTTTATGGAAAGTAACAGAAAAGACAACTAAAAGACACTTGAGCAAATAGAGAATTCAGGTAGCAGGTGATGGCTGGAGTTGGTTCAGTGGCCCATTAATGTCAGGGTTCTGGCTCAGTGCCCTTATTCTCGTGGTTTCAAGATGGCTCTAACAGCTCTTGCCATCACCTCCTTACCCTATGTTCAAAGACAGGAAATAGTGGGAGAAAATGAACTGAACATGTTCCCTTGTGCAATTTTCTCTTATGAGAAGAAGTATCTTCCCCAAAGTTCCCTAAAAATTTCCTTGTATTTCTTTGGCTAGATTTGGGGCATAAAGCTGTCTTTACTGGCAAGGGAAGCTGGCAAAGTATCAGGCTTTTCAGCTTCCAGAGTAGAGAGACAGCTAGGGAGAGGGAGGTTGAGGATGGCTTTGTGGAGCTGCTCTGGTTTGAATGTGTCCCCCTCACATCCACATACATACATTCATGTGTTGAAATTTGTTTGCTATTGAGATGTTTTTCTATGTAAAAATGCATCATGATTTTTCCAACAACCCAACAATTGTGAATTTTAACTTTTTTTGTCTTTATGGAAAGTAACAGAAAAGACAACTAAAAGACACTTGAGCAAATACAGAATTCAGGAAGCAGGTGATGGCTGGAGTTGGTTCAGTGGCCCATTAATGTCAGGGTTCTGGCTCAGTGCCCTTATTCTCGTGGTTTCAAGATGGCTCTAACAGCTCTTGCCATCACCTCCTTACCCTATGTTCAAAGACAGGAAATAGTGGGAGAAAATGAACTGAACATGTTCCCTTGTGCAATTTTCTCTTATGAGAAGAAGTATCTTCCCCAAAGTTCCCTAAAAATTTCCTTGTATTTCTTTGGCTAGATTTGGGGCATAAAGCTGTCTTTACTGGCAAGGGAAGCTGGCAAAGTATCAGGCTTTTCAGCTTCCAGAGTAGAGAGACAGCTAGGGAGAGGGAGGTTGAGGATGGCTTTGTGGAGCTGCTCTGGTTTGAATGTGTCCCCCTCACATCCACATACATACATTCATGTGTTGAAATTTGTTTGCTATTGAGATGGTATTAAGAGGATGAAAACTTAATCTAACTGTAGCATTTAGAGGGGGAGCCTTTGGAAAGCAATTAGGATTAGATAAAGTCATCAGGGTGGGGCCCTCAAGAGTGAATACTAGTGACTTTATAAGAAGAGGGAGAGAGACCAGAGCTGACACATGATGGCTTTGTCACCACATGATGCTTGGCACCAACTTGGGACTCTGCAGAGAGTTCCCGTCAGCAAGAAGGCCCTCACTGGATGCAGCTCCTCAACCTTGGACCTTCAGGATGATGAGCTGAAGAAACCTTTACTCTTTATAAATTACATCATCTGTGGTATTCAATAATACCAACAGAAAAACGGACTAAAATAGGAGGCAACCAGAAAGTCTGCTAGACTGTCTTGGAAATAGGTCTGTTTGCACCTGTGATTGATTTGAACCTGCATATCAATGATTGGGCTAAGTAAAATGTTAATAAATGTAGCAAAAGCACATTTAGAATATAGTTTAACCCCATTTGGTGTATTGTATTTTTCTTTCTTTTTTTTTTTTTTTTTTAGGTTTTTGCCATAAGGTATGCATGCTGACCGGAGAGAGAGAGAGATGGTGAGAGGGAAATCAAGAAATCACAGTTCCCCAAGGGGAGATGGCCATGCTACAATCCCTTTTCCTCCATTCTCCTGAGATTTTGGGCACACACACACACACACACACACACATATACACACATACTTGGCATGATTTTCAAGCTGCCAGTTCTGGGACTCAGACAGCAGCCGGCCACGTGAGAGTCCAGTGCCTTAACCAACACGCCACCTGCTGGTCCCAGTGTATGGTATTTTAAGGGTCCAAGAAAATTACTTTTGTAGAGTGTGTTAGCTTCTTAGCATGCTAACTGCAGCTAGCATGCATATGTATACACACACACACACACACAGGTTGTCGAGAAAGTTATGACATATTTTTCTATATCATGACTTCCCAAACAACTCAATAGATTAATATATGCACACATATGTGTAATTTAATATGGTTTCCATTATATTGAATATATATCAGTGTGTCAGAGGGTTCCTAGGAGCCTCAAGGGTAATGCGCATGCACACACACACAGACACACACACACACACCTAAAAGGTGATTCATGAAGAGAGTGCATTTATTAATTATTGCTAGCTTTGATATTTGACTCTCTTTTTCAGTAAAGAGTCCTCAAATATTTTTAGAATGAGCTAGGTTTTAGGACTTAATGTGTGGAGATCAAATAGGTATCAAGAGATTGAAATTTAATAGTTGCAGGGCCCTATGTCTTATATTTCTCACCAATTAAGAGGATGTAAAAGGTTATCAGTGGATTTCAAACTTTAAGAGGATGGAATAGGTTATCAGTGGATTTCAAACTTTGTGGCATATTAATAAATCACTTCTTGAGCTTTTTGAAATACAGATTATAGGCTGATCCTTAGATCACTTAAACTGGAGCCCTTGAGAACTGTACCCAGATATCAATATATTTAAAACTCCCTGCATGATTCCAACGTGCACCTGAGTTTACAAAGTGTATTCATTTGCCAGGGTTGCTATTCAGAATACCACAGACTGGGCGATGTAAACAACACATATTAATTTTCTCACAATTTTGGAAGCTAGAACTCTGAGATCAAGGTGTCAGTTGGATTGGTTCTTTTTGAGGCCTCTTCCTGGCTTGCATATGTTCACCTTCTTGCTTTGTCTTCTCATTGTCTTTATTCTGTACAGTCCGTGTCCTAATCACATCTACTTATAAGAACATCAGTTATTTTCAATTATGCCCTAGTGTAAAGGCTACATTTTAACTTGATTGCCTCTGTGAAGACCTTGTCTCCAAATATGGTAACATTCTGAGGTTCCTGGGGGTTGGGACTTCAACATATGAATTTTAGGGAGACACAATTCAGCCCATAGCAAGAACTACTGGAAATGTATGGCACTTCTCAAACTTGAATGTGCTTACAAATACCTGGAGACCTTTTAAAATTCAAACTCTGATTCAGTAAGCCTAGGTGGGGCCTGAGATTCTGGAGTTCTAACAAGCTGCCAGTGATCTCAATGCTGCTGATTCACAGATCATACTTTAAGTAGTGTGGTTCTGCCTAGGTCAGTAGTTCTGAAACTTGAGCTTCATAGAATGAATTCAGGAGGGTTCCTTCCTTTTGAAATTTTAGAAATAGTTTGAGGAGAATTGGAGTTAGTTCTTCTTTAAAAGTTTTGCAGAATTCAGAAGTAAGCCATCAGGATCTGGGTTCTTCCTTGTTGAGAGACTGTTTATTACTGATTCAATCTCATCACTTATTATGGGTCCATTCAGACTTCCTATTACTTTTTGGTTCAATCTTGGTAAGTTATATGTGTCCAGAAATCTGTCCATCTCATCTAGGTTTTCTTGTTTGTTGGAATACAGTCTTTCACAGTATCCTCTGATATTTTGTATTTCTGTTATGTCTGTTGTAATAACGCCTGTTTCCTTGTTGATTTGATTTATCTGGTTTCTTTCTCTGTTCTTGACTAAGTTGGCTAATGGTGTGTCAATTTTGTTTATCTTCCCAAAGAATCAGCTTTTGGTTTCATTTATTTTCTGTATAGTTCTTTTATTCTCTATTTCATTTATTTCTGCTTGAATTTTTATTATTTCTTTTCTCCTGGAATTTTTGTTTGTTTGTTTTGTTGTTGTTGTTTTTCCATTTTCCCGAGTTGTGTCGTTAGGTTGTTTATTTGGCACCTTTCTGCTTTTTTCTTGTGGGCACTGATTGCTATGAACTTCCCTCTTATGACTGCTTTTGCTGTGTCCCATTGGTTATAAACACGTGTTTGTTCATTATCATTGGTTTCTATGAACCTTTTGGTATCAGTCTTAATTTCTTCTATAGTTGTAAAGTCATTTAGGAGTAGGTTGTTTAGTTTCTATATGTTTGTGAATTTTGAGGGCTCTTTCCATAGCTGATTTCAAGTTTGATTCCATTGTGGTTGGAAAAGATTCTAGATATGGTTTCTATACCCTTGAATTTGTAAAGAATTGTTTTGTACCCTATCATTTGAAAATGTCCCATGTAGGGGTGAGAAAAATGTATATTTTGTGATAGTTGGATGAAATACTCTGTACATGTCTGTCAAGTCCATTTCATGTATAGTATCACTTAGATCTTGTATCTGTTTATTTATTTTTTTGTCTAGATGATCTGTCTAGAGGAGTCAGTGGGATGTTGAAATCCTCATTGATTATTGTGTTGCATTGTATCTCTTCCTTGAGATTTAAGAGTCTCTTTTTGATGTATTTAGGTGCTCCAGTGTTGGGTGCATAGATCTTTATAAGTGTTATATCTTCTTGGTGAACAAGTCCTTTTAGTATTATATTATGTCCTTCTTTGCCTCTTCTTACATCTTTCTTCTTAAAGTCTTTTTTGCCTGTTACCAGTATCACTACTTCAGCCTTTTGTAGGTTTCCATTTGCATGGAATATCTTTTTTCCAGCCCTTCACTTTCAATCTTTGTATGTCCTTGTTGGCGAGGTGTGTTTCTTGTAAGCAGCATATAGATGGCTTCTGTTTTTGTATCCTTTCAGTCAGTTTGTGTCTTTTAATGGGAGAATTTAATCCATTAACACTCAGTGTTATTATTGATATTTACAGATTTATCCCTGTCATGTTGTTAGTCATTTTCTTATTTGTTTTTTGTTCTCCGATTTTTGTCTGGGTGTTTCATGGTGTCTAGAATTTCCTGGATGTTGTCCTCATTTTTTTTGGTTGTTTTTTCATTCTTTTTGATGATTTGGTCTATGTTGGAGCCTTTGTCTTCAACATCAGAAATTCTTTCTTCTGCATTGTCCAATCTGCTGTTAATGCTTTCTATGGAGATACTAATTTCTTGTATTATAGTCTTCATTTCCAGAAGTTCTGTTTTATTCTATCTTAGGGTCTCTATTTCTTTATGAAATTTCTTTTTCCTGTCCTGAAATGATTTTTTTCATTTCCTGGAACTGATTGTCTGTTTTCTCTTTCATCTCCTTGAGTCTTGTCACTATGAATATTTGGAATTCTCTCTCTCTTTTTTTTTTTTTTTTGACATTTCTGTGTGTTTCTCTGTGCTATTCACTGCTGGTAAGGGACTACTACACTCACCTAGGAGAGAGTTACCACCTTGTTTTCTCATGTTTTTTCAAGATCTGTGCTGGTTCCTAGTCATCTGATACAGCATTCACTTTTTCCTATTTATTGGAGTAGATTCTGTAGTATCGGTAGAGGCAATTTTACCCTTGGTTCCCAGGTGTGTTCCTATTGGAGGGCTCTGTCTTCCAGGTTAGAGAAATTATGGGTAACTTCGGTCGCTTGACTCCTCTGCCAAATATTCAGCTCTTGATGAGGTGGAACCAAGTTAAGGAGATATAACTTACTGAAGAAGATAAGGGGAGCATGCAGGTTGGTGTAACAAAAGTCCCGACATTGCTCTCAGGTCCTGAGTGTGGACTCACCCAAGGAGTCCTGCCCAAACCAGGCTCAAGCCTTCAGGCTGGCAGGATGATCCTAGGCTGCCAGAATAGTGGTGGCAAAAGTTCCAAAGTTGCTCCTAGGCCCTGAGTGCGGACTCACCCAAAGTGGCCTGCCCAGACCAGGCTCAAATCTCAAGAATTTGCATTTCTAACAAGTTCCCAGGTGATGCTGATGCGACCGAGCTATGGATGATACTTTGCAAACCACAGTTATCTCTGACATTTTGAGACTTCTTGTTGGATGAGTCAAGGTCATTGCATTACACCTACATCATTGTAGGTGAAGTTTATCTGTGGTTTTTGCTATTCTAACTACTAGTACTATTTTTCTTCTTTCTTTTCTTTTCTTTCTTTCTTTTTTACCTTTTGCCAAGCTTGATAACTTTTTCTGCTAATAGAGTGAAGGATAAGGAAATAGGAAAAATGTATTGGTATTTTTAAAATCTCATACACAAATTGAGGTAGTTGAATACAGAGGCTACACATCAGCTCATTTGCCTCTGTTCACATTTATTCTCCAATCACAGAGCTAATTTGCAGCTTGCTCTTCTAACAGTTCAAAGATGGTTTAATGAGACTGGTTGTGTGCTTCCCATAGTTAAAGGATGAACTATTCTAGAGATTGTATAAGATCAAAGGACATTGTAAAATTTCTCAAAACATATCAGTTTTAAAGATTTCTAATTTATTCACATTATTGTTTTTACATGAGACCAACAGTGAGCCATATCAAACAGTATTTTCTCCCCAAAATAGTAGGAGGTCTAAAAACATGTTGTTTGCTCTTTCAAGGATAAATCAGTGAAATTCACATTCTGTAAGTGTTGTTAGCCACTCATTATATAATATTGGATATACACAAAAGAATCTAGATTACATTTTAAAAAGTTATAAAGATAATAAAAAATGAGCCTTTATGAATCCATTGCCCAATTCAAAACCAAGAACATTACAAATGCCAGTTTCTGTGCATCTGTGTTCTTGCATATGGCAGTATTAATTAATTTTTGTATTATTGAAATAATAAATATCAAATTTGTGTATCTAGTTTCCTATCGATGAGAAATTAGGTTATTCCAGTGTTTCTGTATTATTAACCATGTTGCTATGGATGTTACTTTAGACAATTCTTGATTCACATGCAGGAAAATTTCTCTAGGGTTTAGAACACAAAGTTGGCACATAGTGTGTAAACACTGTCTACTTCCTACTGAATAGCTATCCCTACCTTTCTGCTCTGCTACAGAATGCCAATTAATTCAGGCAGCAAAGATCTCTGGAATATGGTTGGCATAGTTGGCACAGTTGTCACAATAGTTTCATGGTGCCTTTCCAGACCCAAATTTCTTCATCAGCCTATCTGTTCCAATATCTTGAACGCTAGCTTACATCTAGTAGCTTATTCCATGGTTGAACATAGCTCCAGTTAGCATGCCCACATTCCAGGCTAGTAGCAGGAGGAAGCAAGGGTGATAAAAGGGTCCTCCTTCCAACCAAGTTAACTCCCTTTATGCAGGCTACATAGAAGTACCACACAACATAATAATTTTTCAATGGCAGAACTCAGTCATGGGTTCACACCTCATTACCAGACATACTGGGCATTTGAATGGCTATTAGATGGCAACTAGAAGTTTCTGCCACAGTAACCATATAATTTGGGGCAAGTTTGTAACTTACATGTGAGTCTTCTTATTTGTGAAAGAGAAATAACAATTATACCTTATGACGTTATTATGAGGACTTAATGAGATAATGTAAATAAAATTGCACAGTGCCTGATATGCACAAAATGCATAATAAATGCTAGCTGATATTAACTCTTTTTTTTAGTGAATCATCAACATCAGGGCCTGGCATTGAGCCAAACCTCAGATAACTGATCTTATCAGTGTCCCTGCATTTGTTAGGCTTTAGAGTGCTGGGTGCTGACTCACACCTGCAATACTCATAAGTGTTTAAAGCCAGAGTGGTGGCTTAGTAATTTACAGTGAGAAATATAACTGTCAGTCAGGCCAGACACCCTGTCCAGGTTATTCTCTCCCTGAAGGCAATGAACATGTGGCATCATAAGGTTGATTGTTAAGTATGAGATCAAGAGAAACAGAATTTGTTATACAACTTAAATGTTTAATGGCATTTATCTCTGACAGCTTATTGTATCTATCTCTGCAATAACGGAGCTTATCTTATTTGGTGGGTCAGATGCTCAGGCTAGAAACATGACAGGTAACTTTGTCTTCTGGATGATGCTGAGAGGTACACTACCAATTGCTACTAAGACTCACCAAGAAACTTAACTGTGTTGGCATGTACTGCTAAGATGCTGTGCCCCACAGGATTCAATTCCTGTCCAACCTACGAGGCCAGGTGCAGTGGGATGCATCTGTAATCTCAACAACTCAGGGAGGCTGAGACCGGAGGATTGCAGCATGACAAGTCTCTGTCTGCAAAGAAACCAGCCGACCCTACAAAAACTCACCAAGAATGTGTGAAAGCCTTGAAGATAAACTCAAAACACTTATGGCATCAGTACATCTGATTGGAATAGAAACCCTATAAATCTGATACAATTTAGAAAACTAATGATTAAGAGAATATTTATTAGGTTACAATTTTAATAAGTTTTTAAGGTTAAAATGGGAGTATTAGAATCAGGTAGTAGTGAAGTGGTAACACAGCTGTACCCACATGGGAAAGGTCCTGGGTTCATGTCCCAGGACCGCCCTCAAAATGTTAGATGTGTGTGTGCCTATAATTTAGGCTGGCTGGGGATGGATCATAGCATGGGGATCTTGTTAGGGGGTGCTGTCTCTCTATCTCATGAAAGAAAGAAAGAAAGAAAGAAAGAAAGAAAGAAAGAAAGAAGCTTAAAAATATAAAATAGGACTGGCTCTGTGGCCTGGTGGTTAAGGCAGCTGGATGCCACATGGCTGGCTGCATGCTTTGAATCCTGAGCACAATGGCTTGAGAAGCATGTCAGGCATGTGTACCTGCGTGAAAAGCATATGGGGCTATGTGCCTGTTTGCCCAAAATCCTGAAATATGGGAGAAATGGAGGAGAAGGGATTGCAACATGACTATCCCCTGCAAGAGGTGCTTTCTCCTCTCCTTTTCTCTCTGTCTCTCTCTCTCTATATATATATATATTTTATATATATGTTATATATATGTGTGTGTGTGTATATATATATATATATATATGAAGTATTTTAGTTGCTGCATATAGAGATATAACACAAAACATTGTAGCAATTAAGGACAACATAAAATGCTTTGACTTGAGAAAATAGAAACATAACACATGTGTATGCACATATATACACATATGTGTATATAAACTAATAGCAATTATAAATATAATTTCTGTGTGAGATAGACACATGCACTCATATTGGTTTTCTCTCTTCCTTTTTCTCTTCTTAGTTCTAGTCCCTGGAATCACTTCTCCAAACAAACTACTCCTCTCTCTAATGTACAAAGGGGACAATACATTTGAAATTTTAAAAATACCAAGTACTGGTATGGATGTGGATCAATGGAAACTCATTTACCTTGTTGATGTGAGTGCAGATTGGGATAATTTTGGTAAAGGAAACTGGTACTGTCTTGTCAATTTGAACATCTACATGTTCCAAAACCCAGGAACTTTATTTGTAGGTCTAAACCCTAGAGAAATTTCCTTGCATGTGAATCAGAAATTGCCTTTAGCAATGTCCATAGCAATATGGTTCATAATGCGAACATTATGGAATAATGTAATTTCTCATTGATAGAAAACTAGATATATAAATTTGATATTATTTCAATGCAATAAAATTAATTAATATTGCATATGTAAGAACACAGATGCATATTAGAAACAAAATATTGAGCGAAAAACTAAATTACTAAACATTTTACACAATTATCATTTTTATAAAAATAAACAATATTGAACAATACAGTATTAGGAATTATACATACATGAAAAACTATAACAAGGTAAACCCAAAATTTAAGCTAGTGCTGGGGAGATGGGGATGGGATAAGGTAGGAATATATAATAGATGTACTGGCACGGGTAGGTCTTTAATTGGGTGATAGATTCATAAAGGCTCATTTATTTTTATTTTGTATAAAATATTTGGTTTATATTATATTTTATATAACTTATTTAATGTGATATAGAGCTTTTTATATATCAGGTGTTATATAATAATTTTAAAGTTTATTAATATATTTCATGAAAGAGAGACAAAGATAGAGAGACAGCACCTCTGACAAGGTCTTGACACCGTGATCCACCCCCAGTTCCAGCCAGCCCAGTATCATGGGCACACATGTGCCAGGAGCATTCAGAGAGGTCTCTGGATGCAAACCTCAAACTTTTCCATGTGGGTCAGCCTCTCAAAGCTTTTAATTTATCACTGTGCCACTGTCCAACACCAATTATAATAAATAATATGTAATATAATGCTATATATCATATAATGCTATATAATATGTAATGTAACATTATATACCCAATCATAATATATAATATTATATTATGTAATATTTTTAAAAAATGAAACCACCACTAACAGAGATGCTGTGCTGACAAAGGATGACCTCCGTCAAAGCATCCTCTAGCCTTCACTCTGAACTAATGGCTCTCAGAGTTGATGTTCTTCATCAAGTAATGTATCTTTTCCCTTTGTGTTACCAGTTATATTATAATCTACTAGAATGGCAGAGCACAGTATTCAGTTTTTCTTAGGATTTTTAAGGGTCAAGTCCTCTAGTGTATTCAGAAAGGAGTAGTTTTCTGTAGCCTATTTGCTCCTGACTGCCAACTGTTCTCCGTTGTTCACAGTCCACCTGTCATTTTACTGCTGGTCTCAGTACAGCACTTGTTGGCTATATTCCTTCTTATTTTCATGGTGTGTGGGTGCATTGGGACATAGTACAAAGGTAGTTAGTAGGAAGGTTATTGACATGACCTCTTTCTCTTTGTAGTTTTAAACTTAACTCTTTGCTTTCTTTAACAATGGTATCACAGCATAGCTATAAAGTGGTACCAAGTTTTAAACCTGATTCAAGGGTTTATAACTTTCAAAATATTTTTGTTCTGTGGACACTTTGATGATGCATATGGCTTCCTTAACAGAATACTGGCTTACATACATAATATCAAACATATTGGATTATAAAAGAAACAAACTATTGAAATTCAGTTACTAGAATATTAGAAAAAACAAATTAGGGGCATAGTAATAGATGTACTTCTTCATTGACTTAATAAACAGTAAGACTTAGTGGAGGATCCAGTGACTACCCAAATTTTAAAGTAGTAATGAACATAAAGGGTATTTCATGATATCGGCCATAACTGTAATGTGATATGAAACATATTTATGATTCCTTCCTTCCTTCTTCTCTCTCTTCTTTCTTTCTTTCTTTCTTTCTTCTTTCTCTTTCTTTCTTTCTTTCTTCTTTCTCTTTCTTTCTTTCTTTCTTCTTTCTCTTTCTTTCTTTCTTTCTTCTTTCTCTTTCTTTCTTTCTTTCTTCTTTCTCTTTCTTTCTTTCTTTCTTCTTTCTCTTTCTTTCTTTCTTTCTTTTCCTTCCTTCTTTCCTTCCTTCCTTCCTTCCTTTCTTCCTTCTTCTTTTGGTATAGGATGTGTGTGTGCTTGCTTGGGGGGTGGGAAGGGGGAGAGAGAGAGAGAGAGAGAGAGAGAGAATGAGAAATCCCCCAGGGGTGATTGAGAGGTGATTGGCCACACCACAATCCCTTTTCCTCTGTTCTCGTCTCTGGATTTTTGGGCATGCATGCCTGTGTGACTGAATCCATGATTTTTATTGGTAATAAAGTCACAGGGTGCTTCTAGAACTGTTGTGGCTATTGCTTATATTCCTACTTGAAGGAAATATTAAATTTCAGTTAGAGATTAGTGAACATAAGGATGCAATTTTTTCCCATTCAAGTTCATAGACTCTCTAAATTATATTCATGTAACTTGAGGGGGTCCATGGACCCCAGGTTTAGAAACTTGCTCTAAGAAAAGATAAGGAAATTACAACAGGTATGGGAAATACATGTTTTAAAATGTATTCATTTATTTACTTTTTGTGGTTTTTCAATCTACTGGGTCTAGGACTAGTATTGGGATGCTGGCCGTGTGAGAATCCAGTGCCTTAATCACCATGCTACCTACTGGCCCCAAGGGAAATAATTTTAATGGGAATACCAAATATTATATAACCTATACTTGACAAGAAGAGCACTTAACTCTAACCCTTCCTGGAGCACAGAGGAGGCATGAGTGCCTCCCAGTTCCCATTCTTACCTCGCAGATCTTCTCTTTGAGAAGATCTTACTCTCAACTCTGCATACAAAGAAAATGCTAACAGAAATTTACTAACATATTTCTGTTAGTAAATTCTGTCCCCTCAGAGAAGATGGTCTTACCCTTGGATTCATTGATCTCCCTTCTCACTGTATTTTGCCACTAAGAGTCATCTGCTTTAAATTAACTCTAGGGACCAACAGATAGCGTAGTGGTTACATCACTGGATGCCCACATAGTCGACCGTGGTGCAAGTCCCAAATCCGGTGGCTTAAAACTCATGCCAGCCACGTGCATGCATGTGCCCAAAGTCTCAAGAGAAGAATGGAGGAGAAGAGATTGGGACATGCCCATCCCTCCTAGGGGGTGATTTCTCACTTTTTATCTTTCTATCTTTGTCTCTCTGGCGAGTACATGCACCTGATAGCAAAAATCTCTCTTAAAAAAAAAAGTAAATAAGTTTACTCTAGCAGCTTTCACACATCAGTGTAGGGTAATCTTTGGCTTCCTGAGACTCAACTCCTTTAATGCTTTTCCACTGAGGTGAGTTGCAGTGCCCATGCATTCCTTTTAACTCTCCACTAAAAACACTTCTTCTCAGAGATAGCACAATCTTAAAACATAAAAAAAGGGAGTATTTTCCTGACTGCTCCATAAATTAAAAGACTGCTCAAGGATATAGTGAAGCTGGATGTGTATACATTTTCTGCTGATCAGCTATAGATTTTTATTCATTCTATAGTCCCTTTCAGATAGGCTCATTACTGAGTTATAGATCTTGTAATGGCTGTTCACTGAACTACATGAACACCTGGCTCTAGTTTGAAATTTCAGCTTGTATGAGCCTGATTAGGTGTTTAGACAGTGTCATTTGTATCACCCACTGTACTTACTGATTGACTGACTCATTGATTGATTTGTTATTTTAATTATTTTTTGAGAAGTAGTCATGGGTTTTTTAATAAAACTTAACTTTTGCAACAGTTTTGGTTTACGGGAAAATTGTACATAGTTCCATAAAACCTACCTGCAGTTTATCTATTATTAACATCTTGCATCAGTAGGGCACATTTGTAACAGTTAATGAAGCAATATGGATAACCCATGGACTAAAGCCTATGTTAAATTTATATGACCTTAATTTTTACCTGCTAATCTCTGTCCTGTTCCAGAATCTCATGCAGGATACCACATTAGATTTAAGTCTTCATGTTTCTTTAGGATCCTCTTGACTCTAATAATTTAGAAACTTTCCTTGCTTCTGATAATTTTTGTCAGTTTCAAAGTGTATGGTCAAGTATTTTGTAGGTTGTCCCTCCATTGGGATTTTTCTGATCATTTTCACATGGTAAGATTGGGGTTATATGTTTTGGGGATGAAAACCACAGAGGTGAGGGGCTAGCAGATGGTGTTGTGGTACATCACTGGAATGCCACATGACTGATTGTAGTTTGAAACCTGGACCTGGTAGCTTGAAAATCATGCAAGACTTGTGTGTGTGCATGCCCAAAATCCCATGAGGAGAATGCAGAAGGGACTGCAGCATGATCATCTCCCCTGGGGGGTGATTTCTCATTTTCTCTCTCTCTCTCTCTGGCAAGCACATGTGCCCTATGGCAAAAACCTCTTAAAAAAAGAAAAAAGAAAACCACAGAGATGAAATGCCATTCTCATCACATCATATCAAGGATACATATTATCAACATGACTGGTTACTCTTGTTAACCTCGCTCGATCATTTGGCTGAGGTAGTTTTTTCAGGTTTCTCTACTATAAAGAATAATTGT
>NW_006159727.1:3387157-3400012 GCF_000334495.1 Tupaia belangeri chinensis | reverse complement strand
CCTACCGTACATGCCAAGTCCTTAGACATAGCCCATAACTAAGGAGTGCGGCGTTATTTGTCACTTCCTTGAGGGTAAATTATTTGGAATTTGTTATTGTTGCCAGAGGATATGTCCATGTGCCAGACAGAGAAGGAAAAAGAAAACAACCAAATGGGGCATGGTCATGCTGCAATCCTTTCTTCTCTATTTTTCCACCCTGTCAGGATCATGGTCATGTGTACATATGTTAAGTGTTTTTTTTTTCAAGTTGCCAGGACTGGGGCTTGAACTATGGTCAGCTATCTGGGATCTGACTCCCCATGCACAGTGCTTAACTACTACACTACGGGGCCAGCCTCTGTCTATGTTGATTTTTTTGGTAAGGTTTTTGTGTGTGAGCTTGCTGGAGAGAGGCAGAGACAGAGAAAGGGAAAGTGATAAATCAGCCCCTTGAGGGGGATGGCCACCTTGAAATCTCTTCTCCTCCATTCTCCTATAAGGATTTGGGGTATGTATGAACACTCACCAGGTGCGATTTTCGAGACATCAGGGACAGGACTTCAACCTCGATTGGCTGTGTGGGAGTCTAGCATCTTAACCACCACACCACCTGCTGGCCCCTTATTTGGTATTCTTTTGTACTGTATCCTCTCTCTCATTTATATATTTATTTAATCATTTATTTATATCAGTATGTATTCATGGTAATGAATGTTTAATCAAACAATTCCAATTTTATTTATGGTCAGTTGCATGAATTTCTTTGATTACCTATGGCTAGCCCTATAGTTCATAAGCTCAGAAAAGAGTAAAACCAATGGGTACATATAGGATTTGCTTTGTTATTGGTCTATTTATCTATCTTTCCACTTTTTTGTCTAAGTTTTTGCCAAAAGAATAATTCTGTAGGACCAGCAGTTGGTGTAATGGCTATGTTGCTGGACTCCCATGTAGTTGACCACAGTTCGAGTCCCAGACCTGGTGGCTTAAACTCACACTGGGCGAGGGTATGTGTGAGCCCAAGATCCTGAGAGGAGAATGGAGGAGAAGGGATTGTGGTGTGGCCATCCTCCCTGGGGGATGAATTCTCGCTTTCTGTTTCTCTGTCTCTCTCTGACTTTCTGGAGAACACACGTGCCCTATAGCGAAAACCTCTCAAAAAAAAAAAAAAAAAAAAAGAAAAGAAGAAGAAGAATAATTGTGTAACATGCTAAAAAATTTCAATCATAAAAGAGAACACAGTGAAAATTAGGATTACTTCCCATCTCATCCTTTTGTACTGCTCTTCAGAGGCAATTCTTATTAACTTACTGATACCTTTCCAGAAAATTTCAATGCATATGTTAACACATATCATTCTGCTTCTTTAGACTCTCAGGAAAAGGACTAGGAAAGGAACAGCAGGGCAGTGAAGGGGAAGTAAAAAGTGGGAGGGCAGGACCAGACAAAAGATGATTAAGTCAATTTAGAATTCTTAATTCATTCACTGAATTTTCATGGTGTTTGCCATTAACTGTTTAGTTAATTTCCAAGACTTTTTCTGGTGGAGTTTTCCCACATCTTTGTTTCAACCCCCTGATTATCAAGTAGTGTGACTGAATCAGTCGAAGTTTTGAAAACAAGTAAGTCAGAGGGTTTATTTGAGGGTATAAGGTGGTATTATATTTGTGGCCCCAGTTATACCCATCCCTAACCATTTCTTTTGGACATATGACTTTGTAGCTCTTCTCACTAAAGGTATTTTCCCTGAATATGTCCTTTGATCCAAAGTCAACTATGTAACTTGTTCTGATCATTTTGATGTTAGTGGATATAATGCATGTATTATAGAAGCTTGTAAAAACATTCACACATTTTTACTTCTGTTCTTGCTCCTTTGTCATCTCCATGAGGACATGCCAAGACTAGCATAGGAGAGGATGAGAGATATGTGATGCATAGCCAGGTCATGGCACTTCCTTGCTCTTAAAAATGATGTAGGACGGAAAGCCTCTGAGGGAAAGATTTTCAGATTTTCTGCAATTATATAATCCAAGCATTGGGTGGAATATCTCATATGACAATAAAAAAGATAACTAGAATTTAACAGTTGATGATCTGTTTTAAAGGAGAGAGTTTGAAGTAGTAAAACAAGTAAATATTTGTCTTGGTGGAGTATTTACGTTCACATTTTCTTTTCATTTCATACTGTGACCTGGCATTATTGAATTAATTTTCCATATGTACACATTTGTTCTTACATAGACCTTCTGGGAATGCCTTTTATTACCTTTGGGAATAAAAGCACTTCTGTAGTGTAAGTCAGATGTGTCTAGTTCTTCAGCCCACAGAGATTGGTGAAAGGATTGTGTTACTTGTCTTTTTGATAAGCCTGGAACATGGTTATTTGGGAATGCTGGGAATCAGTATTCTTCCACAGCATGTATGAGGAACCCTGGGTGTCTTTACATGTGTCGCAGGTTTATCATGATTGCCTCTTGTCTCCACACTTAGCTTATCACACAGTAACAGGTTTTCTTTCAGTCACTCTGCTTCCTGGTAACTGGCTTTCTGTGCTACTACTGCCTCTCTTTGACCCATTTCACCCCCTAACTATAGACGAGTGCTTCTTTCTCAAAACGTGGCTAACAGAAGCTGTCGTGTTTAAAGCTTAAGGACAACATCAGGGAATTACAATACAGAAAGGACATTTTAAACTTGATATCCAGTATATTGTGCTTTTAGTCCATTGGCCCTGTTCCTATCATCTTTATTTCCCTTGGTCTGCAGCTGTGTTGCAGAGGTTCACCTACTCCTGTCCCCTCAAAACAAACAAACAAAAACAAATTTATTCTTTTAGTATCCTCGATTCTTTCACACCAGAGGAAGGAAATGCCCTTTACAATCATTTTAAGCCCTGGGACCGGACCAGCAGTTAGCGTAATGGCTATGTCGCTGAACTCCCATGTTGTCGACTGTGGTTTGCGTCCTGGACCCAGGGACTTAAACTCATGCCGGGCGTGTGTGCGTGCGTGCCCAAGATCCCTAGAGGAGAATGGAGGAGAAGGAATTGTGGTGTGGCCATCCCCCCCGGGGGTGATTTCTTGCTTTCTATCTCTCCATCTCTCTGTCTTTCTGGCAAGCGTACGCACCCTATAGCAAAAAACTCTCAAAAACAAAGCAAAACAAAACAAAAAACCAAAAACCAGTCATTTTAAGCCCTATCAGATGAATCCTGGTCATAACAAAGACACTATTCTACATTATTCTGTAGGAGTCATTGCCTCTCATTTGGAAACATCTATTAATGTTTTCTGCACTAGTTCAGTCTTGTGTGTGTAGTAATCTCTTATCTGCTTGGCTACAAAGATTTCTCCAAAGTAGTGTCTCTAATATAGAGGCAGTTTCCAACACAGCATTTTTTTGTCCCTTAGTCCAATGAATTACAAAAGGTTTATGTTGCTATGGACTCTGGAAGAAAATTACACTTAAATATTTTAAAGGGTAATATAAATTAATTTTAATAAGTCATAGTGATGAATAAAAACAGCATAAATAGAATTTATCTTAAGTGGATTTTGATGATTTCTCATTAAATTGTATTGGCAGAAATTAACAAACAATGCTTTCCTTTTCCAGAAGTAATACTTGTTTTTAATGTAGTAAGTCAGAGATCTATAAAAGTTTGCCTTGCCTTGCTTAGCTTTTTATTTTCCAACTCTGCCTAGCATAGCAATTGCTAGAAACTGCTTCTCAAAAAATGATGGATGGAGGGATAGACTGAAGGATGGATGGATGAAATCTTGCAAAGTAATTTAAAATTATTGGACCATATCCGACTGAAATGTGATAGACTATTGTCCAATAGGACCATATCCTACTGAAATGTGATAGACAATGTGTCTCCCACAATTACTGCACTGGACTGAACTTAAAATATGTTTTAAAAACCAGCTATCCTGTATCTTCTTGCATATACCCAGAGTCTAATTACGACAGTTTTTTTTTTTTGAGAGGTTTTTGCCATAGGGCACGTATGCTCACCAGACAGACAGAGAGAGACAGAGAGACAGAAAGCAAGAAATCACCCCCCAGGGGGGATGGCCATGCCATAATCCCTTCTCCTCCATTCTCCTCTTGGAATCTTGGGCACACACGCACATGCACTCGGCGTGAGTTTCAAGCCACCGGGTCCGGGACGCGAACTGCGGTCAACTACGTGGGAGTCCAGCAACATATCCATTACACTAACTGCTGGTCTCTAATTACAACAGTTTTATAGAAAATGTCCATATTAGCAGGTGAGGCTCTTTGTGTTAGAGAAATACAGTCACCAACAATTAAGACTTCCCTTCAAAGAACACTTGCCTGCTTAGTCAATCTTGTGTCACCTGCAAATATGATTTCTAATCTTATTTAAGTGCTTGTGATTTAACTCTTTAGTAATCACTCTGGTAGAAATACATGACATTCTTAGTTACTATAAGGATTTTTTGTAGTTGTTTGAAAAACATCAATGCTAAGAAAAAATTTAACATTTGGTGACTTAATTTCAAGTTTCTGGGTTTTTTTCCATTCAGTCAAGAATTTAGATATGTATTTAATGGATTCCTGCTAAGAGTGAGACATCTACTAGGCACAAATGATGATTCAGACACAGATCCCACTCTCCATAACTTCTTGGGGAGAGTTGACATAAATAAAAACAAAGTAGAAAGTACTGCATGCCCAAAGACAGGTCTAGGTAAAAAAAAAAAAAAAAAAACAAAAAAACAAAAACCAAAAAAAAACCACTTTTCTAATTTATTTTCTTCCTAAAACATAATCTAAAGCATCATAGATTTACTTCTTTGTTTATTGGCTCCCCCCCTCCCTGTTATTCTCCAGAGTCTTCTACCTACCCCTTGTACATTATCAGTCTCTTAATTCCAAACTTCTGGGCTTATTTTTATTCTGGGTTTATTTTAATCAGTTAATTTCTTCCTATCAGGGATAGCCCTCATTTCACATTTTTAATTTTCAATCTTTGATTTTTTTCCTCTGACCCAGTAGTTTCCATGTAATAGCTTCTCTGTCACATTTTCACCAGTAGGTGCCAGTATGTGTTATAACTTATAGTCACAGACCTACCACCTATGGAGGATTGTCTTTCTGGAAAAATATTCTCTTGTGGAGAATTGAGAAGTAGCAAACCATTTTATCTCCTTGCAGGAAGCATCTGTTGAATTTTACTTGCCTATAAAAAGATGACATAGTTGAGGGTGTTATATTTTCGGGGAAACATATCTAACACAATTTTTCTTCATGTAAATAAATGCAAATTCTTCATGGAATCATTCTGATGGATAAAGCTTTTATTGAAATCAACCTAAAAGGTAATTACACCATTCCATTTCTCACATACTCAAGGAGCTCTTCCATGCATTTGGGCTACTCATCAACAACTCTATATTCACAGTTTCCAGTCTGTTTCTTAGTTTTAAAGAGTTTTGTTCAAGACTCTCTAGTTGGAGGAATGAGTTAGTGTAAGGTATGTTTAAACCAAATCAGGATACTTTCCTTATGAGAGACCAAAGTCAGTAAACAAAAGCAGCTCAGACTGATAAAATTCTTCTTTGGATGCATATGGAGGAGATGATTGTTTACCATTTTATGAAACTGACAGAATTCACAAACACTCTACTTCTATCTTATCTTGTGTTTCCTGTAGATTCCACTCTCCAGTATTAATCAAGCCACCTGTTTTTGTTTGTTTGTTTGTTTGTGATTTTTGGAGGTGAAATATGGTCTAGAAATATGGCTAATCCCTCATAACAACTTTAAAATGCTTTCAAAAATAGCTTCAAGGAACACACAATGGAATTGCCAAGGTTATGCAAGAAGTTGGACTCAAACTTGTGTGAGTTGATTATAAAAAGGGAATTTGATTTTATGAGTTAAATAGTTTACATGCATAACAGAGAGGAAGTGAAAACATTACATTATGCGTGTCCAGAATCTTCCCCTCATTTTGTGATACTTCCGTAACTATATTTCTTTTTCCACTGCCTCTGCATAGAGGGAATATAAAATTTTGTGGGATGTGAAGCTTATACAATTTAAATGGATGCCATTCGGAAGACGATTACAAAATACACACTTTATATATTCAACCTGTCTAGTCCTCCTGCCCAGAGAAGATTTCTCACCTACACATTCACTGATGTTCCCTCCCAGAGGTCAGGAAACTATCTCATGTTGTAATAGGTAGTCAGACAGAAATGACTCAGGGCAACCCTGAGATAATAGTGATGCAGGAATGTGGGGGCGCAGGGATGATCAGGCCCTGTGCCCACAGCAGGACACAGGTTCTGGCCTCACACACACACACACACACACACACACACACACACACACACACGAAGAGTTAGAGATGTGGAAGTGGAGAGAGGATAGCAAGCAGAGGTTATTAAGAAGGGAAAAGAAGAGAGTTCCCAAGCAAGGATCAGGTCCCAGAAGAATGGATTGCTGAGGAGAAACTGGGGCAGAAGGTTTTTATCTGGGTTAGGAGGGGCTTTGTCTGGGCTTGTTCTTTTGTGCATGTGTTCCCCTCGTGGTGATGGTGGTTGTGGAGTACATGCTGAATGAGTCCAATTTTTCCTCTTCTAATTTTGGAGTAGGTACAAAGGTCAGGAGATTCTTTGTCTAGAAACTTTGGGCCATAAAAACCATTATGTTTTCTTCCCAGAGTGTGGTTGGGCCTGGGAAAAAGCCTTTGTTTTAGGTCTAGGTCATGCTGCCTAGGTCAATCACTGAGCCACCACTGCAAGCTGTCTCTTCCAAGCAAGTGGCTGAGCTGCTTTATCTCCATCTTAAAACTTAGCCATTTTGTGATTCCATTTTGGTCCTATACCCTAACTATATTTTTAGGGTCTCTGTCTCCTACCTCAATAGTAAAAGGATATCTGCCTCATCAATCAAAGCTTATCAGGAGTTACAACCAGACTCTCTGTGAGAACTCCCTCATCCCACCCAGTTGCTGGCACTAAGAGAGGAAAAGTTACCTCATGGGATGCTAGGTCAACATCCTAATTCCCACTGGGGCAGGTTGTCCAAATATGGAGACACATACCTTCAAAGCCCCAAATTAGGTCATTAAATTCCTCAAATTCCTCACCTGAAGGAGAGGTCTGCTAGTGCAGATGGAAGCCCAGGAAAGAAGCCGCTACTACTACAGACCTCCCCTACTAAATATTCATTACTAACCATTACAGTAAGTGTTATCCAATCTGTTCCAAAGTGCATCAGTTGCTAACTTAAAAACCTGCCCACCCAAATGTCTGAGTGTACTTTTCTTTTAATGCTAGGCTGAGACTCTTCACCCGTCATGGCTGCTCGAGAACTCTTTTTTTTCCCCCCAATAAATTCTGCTTGCTATTCTCTCTGTCTACGTTTCTAATTCTTTGTGAGCATCAGACAAGAGCCAGCATGGTGTTGAGTCTGAACACTCCAGCACTCCTGTGTTGATAAGGGCCAAGTCTGGATCACCGCATATATTGTATTGGACCATAGCCATCCCATTTGGTTATAGATTGTCTATGGCTACCTTTGCTCTGTGATGACAGGGTTGAGGAACTGTCACAGACACCACAAAGTCCTGTGGGCTGTGAATTCCAGCCCTACTTCTCTCTGAACCTGCTTATGAGAATCTAAAAGAGGCATTCAGCATACCACAGAGTGGTATAAGGCACATCAGGTTAGGTCAATTATCCACACACTCATGTTGCTCTTTTGGTTTTCTCTTAGAAATCCAAAATCAGATTTAATTCTCAATATAATAACTTCCCCCGATTTCTACTATGATTATTTTCCCCTTATCTCATTTAATGTCTGTTTCTGTGGTCATGATTTTTTTAAAAAAATTGTAAGCCATCTCATTTCTTATTTGGAAGGTGGAATTTAAGTGGTAAATTAATATGATAAGTATTATCATCTTGCCTAGGATCTATGAAGCAAACCACAAATTCGCTATTTTAAAAGCTACCTGCAATTTGAGCTTGTAACTCCCAGGGTGAAGGCAGAATTTATCACTGGGGCACCTGAGCTTTTTGTGTACATGGCGAAAATACCACTTTAATGCATCCTTTGGTTATGCAGAAGCAAGGCCCAGATCTTACTTTATATAAAATTATAAAATGCCTTCTTTGGAGCAGAGCTGCTTCTGAAGGATTATTGTGTTGTTAATGGACTTTTCTCCCGCTTTTCTTTCTTTAAAGGGGTGTGTTATAGGCCCAGGAATGTGTGGTAGAGAGCACAAGACAGAGGTCACTAATCTGAGGAGAAATAAGCTTTTCTTGTCAGCAGTAGAATGGCATGCTGGGTGGCTAAGAGGGGGGATTACTATGAGACCCCTGGGAATGGACCTGACCCATGGGCTCTAGAAAAAAAAAGCCTAAGAATGCATTTGAAAGCTTTCCAGATGGGTGGAGAAATTACCCTCTGTTTACCACAAGGCTTCAGTAAAATTAGTAAAACAATAACCTAGTGTTTATCCTGCTTTGGTAAAAAATAAGCAGGACTGTGGCAATGCTTTGATCAAGAGTTGTTGAGATAAGTGGAAGGGAAGAGAGCAACAGGGGCAGTTACAGAGGTGGTGTGGAAAGGATTCTAGAGGTGATCCTAGCAAGAGCTACAACAAATAGCCACCTATGGGGAATCTCACAGAAGCATTTGAGGAGGTTATTTCTTTGGCTAAATCAAAACAGAGATCTCAGAAAGCTGGAAAGATGGAGCTGCATACACAAAGCACTTTCACATATGGTTCTTATAATGATTTTAGTGTTAATGATGGATAGACATGTAGAATATAACTGATTTGGTTTTGATCTTTGTAAGGGGAAAACTATGACAAGAATTCAGTCAGATTACTTCGGATTAACTGAAGTAAATTAGCTGTAAGATTAGTGGGTCATTGAAAAAGTCATGACATGTTTTCTATGCAAAAAATGCATCATGACTTTTCCAATAACCCAATAACTGGAATTCAGGGTAAACTTTTATTGAAGTCAAACAGATAAATTACTTTAGGGTAAAATTTGATCCAGCTAAAATCAGTCTTCTTCAGTAAAGTATTGATTGTGATTCCCTTGTTTTCATAGAAAGTATAAAAAGGCTGAGGGTGTCTTTTAGGACCTTACCGTAGTAGACCGTGTCCTGACAAACTTGCCTGTCTGTCCTCTGAGATGGTAACTCCAGTTCAACTAGTTGGTAACACCAATTTACTTAAGCTTTGTGATTGTGATGTTGAAATAGCAAATTATCCTTAAATATTATTTTTCCTTTTTCATGTCAATAGAACCCCAGATGTTTATGGGCATATGGGTGTTCAGAATAAAGAATGTATTTTTTAGCCTTATTTCTAGTGAAGTTTGAGCACATGAATATATTTTTGTTAAGGTGATATAGGAAGTGGTGCACAACATCAAAAAAGCTACCTTTAAAGCGAGGGGATCAATACTTACTATTTTCTCTTTTTTTATTTCTGGCTAGAATATAGATAGAATAGCAGGAGCTGTAACAGACTTTTATGTGTTTATTTTAAGGTTTTGTCATAGGGTGCATGTGCTAATTAGAGAGAGATGGAGAGAGGGAAAGTGAGAAATCACCTCTTAGCAGGGATGGCCATGCTACAATCCCTTCTCTATTCTCCTCTCAGGATCTTGGGCACATATGCACATAAACCCGATGTGATTTTCAAGCTGCTGGGTCTGGGGACCCAAGCCATGGTTGGCCATGCCACCTGCTGACTGCAGGAACAGACATCTTTGACATTTATGTGAACTATGGCAGAGCAACAAGTTGGAGCCTGGGTCCCTGACATTGTGGAACAGCTGTACCAACTATTGTCTTTCTCTAAATTTTTACATCAGAAGAAGTATATTTTTCTTTGTTCAACTACTTTTGCAAGTGAATCTAATCCTGTTTAATTTAGAACAGAACTCTCAACTCATTCAAAAACATTTGTCTTAGTTGGTACAATAAATATATTTACTACCCATTGAATATGTAGAAACAGTATAGAGATTCTATCAGTTATCTATCACTGTTATAATGCTGAGTAACAATCAGAACATCTTAGTGACACAACTCACCTTTCTTCCATGTGTCCCTCATCCTCCAGCAGGCTAACCCAGGCATACTCTTGTGATAATGGCAGAGGTGCAAGAGAACAAGTACTTTTAAAATCCTCTACGTGTCTGTCTAAATGTCCAAAGTAAGGCATGTGCCTCTACTCAGAATGGGTTGTTTTATGGGAGGAACTACAGTTACTTGCCAAGAGGTATGGATATAGAGAAGGGCAGAGAATTGATGCCAAGGAAAGAATTTCAACCTTAATACTAATACTTTTAAAAATAAGCTTAGAATTAAATTTGGGGATAGGTTTTAATAATCCTTGTAATACCCTATATATTGGGTTGTTGAAAAAGTCAAGATGTATTTTTGTGTCAAAAAACGTGTTATGACTTGGGACCAGCAGTTGGCGTAATGGCTATGTCACTGGACTCCCACGTAGTCCACCATGGTTCGAGTCCCGGACCCGGTGGCTTAAACTCACGCCGGGCGTGTCTGTGTGCATGCCAAAGATCCCAAGAGGAGCATGGAGGAGAGGGGATTGGTGTGGCCATCCCCTCTGGGGGGGGATTTCTCGCTTTCTGTTTCTCTGTCTGGCGAGCGCACGCGCCCTATAGCAAAAACCTCTCAAAAAACAAAACAAAACAAAACAACAAAAAAACCCAAAACGTGTTATGACTTCAGGTGACCCAATATTTGGTATTTAATATATTTGCAATATTGAAGATAATTTGACATGTTAGAGAATATGAGAGACTTAGATTATGATTTCAATTTTAAATATATGATTTTGTCATTGATTTTAGTCTTTTGATTGATAGCTGGAAGGTATAAGATAAATTAACTAAACTAGTAAGCAATATTGAAGGTCGAAGAGAACTTGGGTTTCCCTGATTTTAAATTGAATGTTTAGATTTTATAGCATTCAGTACTTGTAACAATAGCTTACTTAATACTCTTCTTAAAAGTTTGCTCTGCTAAAAGGCTTTCTGCCACCATTCTATAAATAAATGACTGTATCTCTTTACCTTATCTTCCATAGAACACTTATCTGGCATTGTTTATCACTTGTTTTACCCACTAAAATATATCCTCCACAAAGGCAAGTATTTTGTTTTACTAGCTATTGTATCCAGAATACCTATAAAATAAAATCATAGGATTTGCAAATTGGTCTTAAAGGAATGCTAGGTTGTTAAATATTGCTTTAGTAGTTTGAACAATAATTTAAAAATATGTTTCCTTTTTTTTCTGTTTATTATTAGAAGACAGGTACACTCACGAGAGAGTGAGAGAGAGAAAGAATCTCCCAATGGTTCCTGGTCACTCTGTAATCCTTTCTTCCTCCATTTCTCCATCCCATCAGGATTTTGGACATGTGTACACGTATGCACAGTGTGTTTCTCAAGCTGCCAGGGTTGGGATTTGAGCTGCCATTCACTACATGGGATTTGACTTTGGATGCACAGCAACTTGACAACTGCACAATGGAGCCAACTCTTTTAAAAAATACATTTATGACTAGTTCCATGGCCTGGTGGTTAAGGAGCTGGGTTCTACATGGCCAATCAATGATTTGAGTCTCAGACCTGGAGACTTGAGAAATGTTGAGCACATATGTGTGTGTGTGTTTGTCTCTCTGTGTGTGTATGTGTGTGCCCAAAGTTCTGAAAGGAGGAAGAGATGGAGGAGGACTTGTGACATGACCACGCCCCATAGGGGTGCTTTCTTTTTCTCCCTTTCTTTTTCTGTCCCTGTCTCTCTCTTGTGAGTGCACACACTCTGTAGCAAAAATGAAATAAATAAAAATAAAAACTTAAAACATTACTGTAACATTTCTGGTCTTTTCTGAATACAAAAGCTGCTTGGGAGCTTAAATATCCTCATATTGTCTCCATAAATTCTTTATAATGCACATGTGGGGAGACATTAAGCAGTAAATAGCTGAGTCCTAGTAAAGGAGTGAGGAGATAATTATTTACTGATATTGCTGTTGCTGGGGGAAATTATTATAGCATAACACAAGAAATGTGGGGACTGGGGAAAAATGGAGTAAAGAGGAGTTGTCTCTGTTTTAAAGAGATGGGCAAACCTTTTCATATCTCCAAAACTGAAATTGACTTCTCTCTTCCAAAACCCAGCAATAGGTCATGACATTAGAGTTGTGGAGAAAGAAGAAAGAAATATCTCAAAAGAATTATGGTGGCATACTTGCTATAAAATGATTGAAAGGAGGACCAAATAAACAATTTGCAATGGTTTAATTATGAAAGCAAGCCCTGAGAATGTTGGCATGGAAGCAAAAGCAGTCAGAGACTCTGGTTTCCATCATGAGAGAATTTCCTGTCTCTAGTTTTAGTTATCTATCATTTTGGTTATATTGCCACATAATCAACTACCTTAAAAACCAGTGTCTTAAAATAATCATTTTGTTTCGCCCATAGCTTTCTGGAACAAGAATTTAGGAAGGACTCAGCAGGACAATTTGTCACTGGTTCAGGTGACATGAGCTGGAATAGATGGGAGTGAAAAATCAACTTCTAAAGTTTTGTTTTGTTTGTTTGTTTGTTTACTTACATGTCTAGTATGGAGTGCTCTTTGGCCTCTCACTCTTCACATATTGTATCATCCTTGAAGGCCTCTGCATATAACTTGATATTCTCACAAACATGGCTGCTGCACAGCAGTTGGACCTTGAGATGGTTAGTTAATATCAGAGTGAGAAAACACAACACTGTGCTCACTCTGTTCTGAAAACAGGAACACGTGATCACATCAGCAACA
>NW_006159727.1:3371380-3386733 GCF_000334495.1 Tupaia belangeri chinensis | reverse complement strand
TCCTATAAATAAATGACTGTATCTCTTTACCTTATCTTCCATAGAACACTTATCTGGCATTGTTTATCACTTGTTTTACCCACTAAAATATATCCTCCACAAAGGCAAGTATTTTGTTTTACTAGCTATTGTATCCAGAATACCTATAAAATAAAATCATAGGATTTGCAAATTGGTCTTAAAGGAATGCTAGGTTGTTAAATATTGCTTTAGTAGTTTGAACAATAATTTAAAAATATGTTTCCTTTTTTTTCTGTTTATTATTAGAAGACAGGTACACTCACGAGAGAGTGAGAGAGAGAAAGAATCTCCCAATGGTTCCTGGTCACTCTGTAATCCTTTCTTCCTCCATTTCTCCATCCCATCAGGATTTTGGACATGTGTACACGTATGCACAGTGTGTTTCTCAAGCTGCCAGGGTTGGGATTTGAGCTGCCATTCACTACATGGGATTTGACTTTGGATGCACAGCAACTTGACAACTGCACAATGGAGCCAACTCTTTTAAAAAATACATTTATGACTAGTTCCATGGCCTGGTGGTTAAGGAGCTGGGTTCTACATGGCCAATCAATGATTTGAGTCTCAGACCTGGAGACTTGAGAAATGTTGAGCACATATGTGTGTGTGTGTTTGTCTCTCTGTGTGTGTATGTGTGTGCCCAAAGTTCTGAAAGGAGGAAGAGATGGAGGAGGACTTGTGACATGACCACGCCCCATAGGGGTGCTTTCTTTTTCTCCCTTTCTTTTTCTGTCCCTGTCTCTCTCTTGTGAGTGCACACACTCTGTAGCAAAAATGAAATAAATAAAAATAAAAACTTAAAACATTACTGTAACATTTCTGGTCTTTTCTGAATACAAAAGCTGCTTGGGAGCTTAAATATCCTCATATTGTCTCCATAAATTCTTTATAATGCACATGTGGGGAGACATTAAGCAGTAAATAGCTGAGTCCTAGTAAAGGAGTGAGGAGATAATTATTTACTGATATTGCTGTTGCTGGGGGAAATTATTATAGCATAACACAAGAAATGTGGGGACTGGGGAAAAATGGAGTAAAGAGGAGTTGTCTCTGTTTTAAAGAGATGGGCAAACCTTTTCATATCTCCAAAACTGAAATTGACTTCTCTCTTCCAAAACCCAGCAATAGGTCATGACATTAGAGTTGTGGAGAAAGAAGAAAGAAATATCTCAAAAGAATTATGGTGGCATACTTGCTATAAAATGATTGAAAGGAGGACCAAATAAACAATTTGCAATGGTTTAATTATGAAAGCAAGCCCTGAGAATGTTGGCATGGAAGCAAAAGCAGTCAGAGACTCTGGTTTCCATCATGAGAGAATTTCCTGTCTCTAGTTTTAGTTATCTATCATTTTGGTTATATTGCCACATAATCAACTACCTTAAAAACCAGTGTCTTAAAATAATCATTTTGTTTCGCCCATAGCTTTCTGGAACAAGAATTTAGGAAGGACTCAGCAGGACAATTTGTCACTGGTTCAGGTGACATGAGCTGGAATAGATGGGAGTGAAAAATCAACTTCTAAAGTTTTGTTTTGTTTGTTTGTTTGTTTACTTACATGTCTAGTATGGAGTGCTCTTTGGCCTCTCACTCTTCACATATTGTATCATCCTTGAAGGCCTCTGCATATAACTTGATATTCTCACAAACATGGCTGCTGCACAGCAGTTGGACCTTGAGATGGTTAGTTAATATCAGAGTGAGAAAACACAACACTGTGCTCACTCTGTTCTGAAAACAGGAACACTTGATCACATCAGCCACATCAAGTGTACCACCTGTTGCCTAAAGGTGTGTCACAGTCCTACTGCTATCTCAACAGCTGCAAGGACTTTAGCTAATGCTTGTTTCCTTTCTGGCGCCATCTTCCTCAATAAATAAATGGAGAATCAGCCGCACTCCTCTGAGTCTGAGAGCCCCCTAGCTTCCATGTTAAAGATCATTCTCAGGGTTGTGACCCTACTTACTTGGTAAGCAGCTTCCAAAAGTCAGGAAGTAGGAACTGCCAGGTCAGTCAAGGCCTATCAAGTAGAACTGGAATCTTACTACTTCCACTTAATATATTGGTCAGATCAGTCAGAGTGCCAGCTTTGATTCAAAGAAGGTGAAAATATAGACTCCACTTTTTTTTTTAAAGAGATTTTTGCTATAGGGCACGTGCATTTGCTGGAGAGACAGAGAGAGACACAGAGACAGAAAGCGAGAAATCATCCCCCAGGGGGATGACCATACTAAAATCCCTTCTCCTCCATTTCTCCTCCTGGGATCTTATGTGCCCAGCGTGAGTTTTAAGCTGGTAGATCCAGAACTTGAGTCACAGTCTCCAGCGAAATAACCATTACACCATCTGCTAGTTTTTTTTTTTGGAGAGGTTTTCTTTCTTTCTTTCTTTCTTTCTTTCTTTCTTTCTTTCTTTCTTTCTTTCTTTCTTTCTTTCTTTCTTTCTTTCTTTCTTTCCCTTTTTTTTTTTTTTTTTTTTTGCTATAGGGCACGTGTGCTCTCCAGAAAAACAGAGAGAGCTAGAGAGCGAGAAATCACCCCCCAACCCCAAGGGAGGATGGCCACGCCACAATTCCTTCTGCTCTATTCTCCTTTCCAGATCTTGGACACGCACACACACATGCCCGGCATGAGTTTAAGCCACAAGGTCTGGGACTTGAACTGCAGTTGGCTACATGGGAGTCCAGCTACATAGCCATTACACCAACTGCTGGTCCCTAGACTGTGCTTTTTAATAGGGCAGTGTCAATGTTATACTGCAGAAAAGCAGTGAGAATTGCAGAGTAAGGACCTCATTGGTTCATAAAAGTAATAAGAATAATGCCAAGAAATGTCAGAATTCCCTTTTTCAGAACTCTGTACATTAAGCAAAGACTTTCAGCAATTTGGAACACATTCATTCAAGAGTAGTGGCTAAAACTAAATACAAACGGCAAGCTTTGAGGCATTTTAATCTTTTATATTCTCATCCTCCTCTCTTTAACTCTTTGATAACCTTGAAAACCATTAGCCCACAGAATGAAAACCAGCATCCTGGCAGCCACTAGAAGAGTAGAACAGACTTGGAGCACTTTCAAAGCCACATTTGGTGGTTCCCTGGAAGACCCCACTTCCAAGACTCTCTTCATTTGACCTGATTTGGAACTTGCTTAGTATGCAAAACTTTGTCTTCAGAGTGTTTGTCAAAAACAATTAGAGGCAGTTATTCAATCTTGAAGCTGCCTGAGGTGGTAGATAGCAGCTGAGTAAACTCTAAGCTAATCAAAATCCTTTTTTTAAAAAAATAAAGTTTTATAAAGTTTATTTCTTCCATAAGCAAGAGAGACAGAGAGACAGAGATGAAGACACAGCAGCCTCTATATCACAGTCCATCTCCAGGCAACACTGGATCATGGACACACACATGTGTAGCATACTCAAGGAGGTCTTAAGGAAGATGCAAACTAGGAACCTTCTCAAGTGGGTCAGCCCCACTAAATGTCATGCTCTGTTACTGTGCCATTGTCCAGTCCCCTGATCAAGAAATTTAAATGGAAAATAACTGGGGAATGAGATGTCTATGGAGACTTTGAAATTCCTAAAAATCTAGAAGGCCATGTGGAAGGAAAGGCTGTATGCATGCTCAGGAAAACCTGAGAAGGATCTAACATCTTATGCCTGACTAATACATGCAAGAAATGGTCAATAAGATTAGGAGCTGATTTTTCATGAGAAACTATGTGCAAGTAGGAAGTAAATGCTAAGGTGGACTTGTAAGCAGACTGAGTGTTAAAGGTGTTAAAAAGAAAAACACTTTAAATAATTTAATTTAGTGGCATTAAAGCAAAAATAAACATGATTTGAATGGGGCCATTTCCCAGTGGGTAACCTCGTGGTCATGTGGTATTTAAATTCTAGAAAGGGAAAGTGATGCATGTAGGAAAGGAAAACTGATGTACAAAAACAAAAGTGAAGGAATGAGGTTGAGAAACAATTGGATAGGTTACATTTTGAAGTTTGTCTGCGTTATTACAGCTTAAAAAGCGGTATGCCTGTGATTGAAGACTAGTTGCTGTGATTGGCTGTAACCTGGCAACCAACCAAAGAAGCAGCCTTCTAGGTGAGGTCACAGTTTGCTTATGAAAACCAAAGCAGCCTTCCAAGTGAGGTCACAGTTTGCATGGAAGCCAAAGTAGAGGTGTGGAGGCTTTCTCAAGCCCATATACTTTAACAAAGGTATGCCTCAGCATGCACAGAGAGTGCTTCAACAAAGACTAGGTGACATTAGTTTCAGGACTCTAGGAAAATCTCTAGCCAGTCATCTCTTAAACATGAAGCTAACAGATCAGAGACTTCCTTGGCCACAAATGACAAAGAATATAGACTTTATAGAAGTAGATTAGAAAAGTCACTAAGCGGGGCCAGCAGGTGGCATGGTAGTTAAGACACTGTTCTCCCACATGGATATGACTGCAGTTTGAGTCCTGGACCTGGCAGCTTGCTTTCTCACTTTTTCACTTTCTCTCTCTCTCTCTCGTGTGTGTGTGTGTGTGTGTGTGTGTGTGTGTCTGTGTGCCCTATAGGAAATTAAAAATAATGATAATAATAAATGAAATTAAAATTTAAAGAAAGAATAGACACTAAGCAAAAAACAACAACAAACCCTGGGGAAGGGGGAGAAGTTGATTTTTTTTTTTGATTTCCAGAGCTGTCACATTATATTATTTAAAATGTCCAGTTTTCAACAAAAATGAGACATTCGAAGTAACAAGTATGGACCAGTCACAGGAAAGAAGTACTTACTAGAAAGTATATTCAAAGAAACCCAGCTATTGGATTTATTACAAAGAATTGAAATCAATTATTTTAAATATATTTAAAGAATGAAAGGAAACCATATCTAAAGAATTAAAAGACAGTGTAGAACAATGTCTCACCAATTAGAGACTAGCACATCAATAAAAAGTTATAAAAGAGAAAAAAGTAGAAACTTTTAAGTTGAAAAATCCAATAAAAAATTAAAAATTACTCAAGGTGCTCAACAGTAGATTTTAGTAGACAGAAGAAAAATCAATGGACTTAATGATAGGCCAATTGAGATTATCCAATCTGAGAAACAGAAAGAAAAATATAATAAAGAAAAATGAGTGTAGGCTAAGACTGGTCAGTCACCACCAAGAATACCAGCCAGTGGTTTCATAATGTGTATCATGATAGAGAAGGGGATATAAACAGGCAAAAAGAATATTTGAATATATAATAACATAAAACTTAACAAATGTAATGAAAGATGTGAATATATACACATTATGAAGCCCAATTATTCCAAATAGGATATACTCAAAGAGGTCCATCTAGACACATCATAATCAAATAATTGAAAGCCAAAAGCAAAGAGATTCTTGAAAGAAGCAAGAGTATTATATATGAGGGATCTTGAATAAAATTAGTAGTTGATTCCTCATCAGAAACAACAGAGGCAAGAAGGCAAGTTGTTGATACACCAGAAGTGCTGAAAGAAAAAGATGGTCAACCACTAATTCTATTAAAACTATTTTTCAAAAAGGAGAATTCAAGACCTTCTTAGATACCAGAAACTAAGAGAATTTATCACTAGAAGACCTGACCACTAAGAAATGTTAAAATGTTAAAGGGAGTCCCTTGGACTGAAATGAGAGGACACCAGATTGTTATTCAAATTCACATGAAGAAATAAAGAGCATTTTTAAAGGTAATTGCATGGGTATATTTTTAAAAGACAGTATAAGTTTATTTTTTGTTTGTAACTTTTTGTCCAATGTGATTTAAAAGGCAATTGCAAAAGTTATAATTATAAATCTGTGTTGAGGGACCAGCAGTTGGCATAATGGACTATGTCACTGGACTCCCATGTAGTTGACCGTGGTTCGAGTCCCAGACCCAGTGGCTTAAACACATGTTGGGTGTGTGTGTGTGCATGCCCAAGATCCCGAGAGGAAAATGAAGGCGTGGCCATCCCCCCTTGGGGGTGATTTCTTGCTTTCTGTCTCTCTGTCTCTGTCTTTCTGGCAAGCGCCTGCACCCTATAGCAACCCCCCCCAAAAAATCTGAGTTGATAGGCACACAATGTATAAAGCTATAATTTGTATAACCAGAACAACACAAAGAAAGGGGCATGTAATGGAGTTAAATTAGAGCTAAGTTTTTGTATTTCATTATAAAATTGGTATTAATCTAACGTAAATTGTTTTAAGATGTTCATTGACATTGTTGCAATAACCACTAATGAAATAACTAAAAAAAAATTGGGTCATTGGGAAAGTTATAACACATTTTTGCATAGAAAAACATAGAAAAATACATCATGACTTTCCTGAAAACCTAATAGTAAAACAAATAACAAAGGAATTAACTGGTTCATTAGAGAGTAGCTTTTTAACACTAAAGAAGTCAGTAGTGGAGGAAAAGAATAACAAAAAGAGGCATAAGGCAAATTAAAAAAATGTCAAAATTGCAAACATAAATACTACCTTGTTAGTAATACCATTAAATGCAATGGATTAGTCACTCCAATCAAAAGGCAACAGTTGGATTGGCATAATGGATTAAAAAACACGATCCAACCATATACTGGCTACAAGAGACTTATTTTAGATTAAAAGTCACAAGTAGTTTTAAAGTTAAAGGATGAAAACAGCTCTAGTATACAAACAGTAATCCAAAGAACACTAGAGAGGGTATTCTGATAATATACAAATATACTTAAGACAGATTTGTTGTAAGAGATAAAGAAGCACATTTTATAATGTCAATCTACCAAGAAGATATACCAGTTATAAACATATGCACTTGACCTATTGTCAAGTATTGCCTCAATACACACAAAGCAAAAGCTGTTAGTGAAGTATATGATGAAGGTATTGTGCTATTGTTAGAAAAATATAATCTGCTATACCCACATATATTCAAATCTAGAAAAATTGCACTACTTTTAGTAGTCACATTGTCATTTCTCCAGTGACTCTCATTTAGATATCTGTTGTAGTAATTAATGGATGATTATGCTCCAAATTTCAAGATAATTTATTAAGACCTCAAATGCCCAAAGGCTGAGGCAATGCAGAGTTCATATGACATGGTTCATATGATATTAAAAAGAAAGTGCCCTTGTGTCAGGGTTAATCATCTCCTATATCAGTGTGCTTTCTTTTAGACATGTACATCATGTGATGTATTGCTAGCCAGGTATTAAGGGCTATGGGTGGGCCAGCCCTTGCCCTTTTGGTTAAGGTGGCTGGGTCCCTGCATGGTGACTACATATTTTGAGTCCCAGACTCAGTGACTTGAAAAACATGCTGAGTACATATGTGTGCCCAAAATCCTGAAAGAGGAGAGAAATGAAAGAAAAGGGATTTTGGTGTGACCATTCCCCATGGGACATGGTCTCTTTTTTCTTTCTCTTTCTCTGTCCTCCTCCTCCCACTGCCTGTGAGTGCATGTGCCTTCTGGTAAATTTAAAGAAAATGGGTTGGTGGACTATGGGTGATTGATTAACCACCAAGTTCTGGAGTGCAAATTCTTTTTTTTTTTTTTGGAGAGGTTTTTGCTATAAGGGCATGTGCGCTCACCAGAAAGACAGAGAGAGACAGAGAGACAGAAAGTCAGAAATCACCCCCCAGGTGGGATGGCCATGCCACAATCCCTTCTCCTCCATTCTCCTCTTAGGATCTTGGGCACACACACACACACACGCACACACGCCTGGCATGTGTTTAAGCCACGGGCCCAGGACTTGAACCATGGTCAACTACATGGGAGTTCAGTGACATAGCTATTAGGCCGACTGCTGGTGCCTGGAGGGCAAATTCTTAATGTCTACTAGGAAGCTAAGGCTTCCTTCACTGGAAATTTAGAAGGCTGTTCTTCACCCTACATTTGATACAGTCCGTGCAGTACTTATAAACTATTCCCACAAGGGGAACAGTATATGTCAAAATGTACACTGATAGATGCACACTTTCAAGAAATGGCTGGCAAGTTTCCAGGTCTCAATGCTCAGGACCTGTAAATGTAATAAATTATTGCTTCTGGGATTATGCCTTGTTATATGGCACTGTTGATCTTTAAAAAAATAGGCTTGTTAGGGTGGACCTGATCAAACATCTGGCATCATAAAGAAGAGAATTTTCTTCAACTGGTGGTAGAATAGGAAGGTAGAGGGAATGTCAGAGATTCAAAATATGAGGCTATAATGCATCATTTCTAGCTCTGACGGTGGAGGGAATCAGTAGGAAACAATGTGGATGACCTCTGCAACTGAGGAGGCTGCCAGTTGCCAGCCAGAAAGGGAATGGGGGCTTTAGTCCTACAACTACAAGGAAATGAGTTCTACCAACAACCTAAATAAACTTTAGGTTGAAGCCAATTCTCCCTATAAATAAGAGCCAAGCCCAGCCTGGCCCAGCCCAGCCCACGCTCACACTTTGATTTCAGTCTTGAGAGACTCAAAACAGAAAACCTAATCAATATTTGAGCTGTCGATAGGTTCACACACCACTAATTGAACAGAATCTTAACCTCTTTCCTGGTTTTAAATCTTAAGCAAAGTTCTCTTATCATATATTCTATTTTTATTTATTAAAGGTAAAACCTCTTTTTTTGAAATAAAAAAAAAAAACTAATGAAGTCCACCTATAGAACTGTGATGTAATAAATGGGTATCGTTATGAACTGCTTAGTTTATGGTAACCTATTACACAGCCATTGAAAACTAACTAGTACAGTGAATCAATAGAGTACCAATGTGGAATCCATGGTTAGTTGCTATCTTTAGTCTCATGATCATACAAATAGGCTACACACTAGATGCTATATAAAAAGCAGTGTGAAGGTGTCTGTAGCAAGTGATGGACATTGAAAACTTAAGGATCTCCCCAACCAGACAGAAAGTCTATGGATTTAATGATTATTACATAGGCAATAATGGGTTTTCTCTATTACTGCTTCAAAATGTTATGTTCCATTAGAAAAGAGGGTTGGTCTATAATTTTGTCTGGGAAATATATGGGCTAAGACAATATTCCCACCAAAGATTGGGGGAAGATGTGAGAAGGGCATACCCACATATATCCATATGCACAATTTCAACTTTATTTTTACAGCAGCGAATAATGATAAGATGTATTTTCACTGAAGTATAGAATTTAAAGGACTTATTTAGGGAGATTTGTGAATATACAGTTTGGAGAATTCTTCAGACAATGAGTAGAGAAATTTGTCTAAGAAAGTCTATTGTCCAATTTTCCCTCACTGAAAATGGTCCTGTACCAAGAACAGGTGGTAAAGATCAAATTGTTAGTCATTCTGAGCGCTACTGAAATGGAAAATCTTTCTGCTCTCAGGTGCTGAATTTCTCCAATTGTTGCAGCCTAATCACACACCATGGCATAAGTCAACCCATGGCTGGCTTTAAAATGCTTAAGCAAACACTTGCTTGCATTAATTTTTTTCATTCCTTTATGTTATCTCATTCTGTTATTCATAAGGTCACATGCTTCAAAGCTTTGGTTTGAGTGGGAAAAAAAGATACAAAGAACTGAGTTTGATCCTTACTCCACAAGTTACTGGGTCATTGAAAAAGGCATGACATGCTTTTCTATGCAAAGACACATCATGACTTCTCCAACGACCCAATAATTTTCCATCTCTGCCATTTATTTTATCATTTTAGTCAATCTCTCTCTTCGTCTCCAGTCTCTTCCCTTTACCCCTATTTTTAATATATATCCCTCCCCCAAATTCATGCTGAAAGGGTTTAGGCTGATCATAGTCATAGTAATTGGGCTTTCACCCTTTTATCAGCTAAGCTCATAAATTTCCAAAGATTAAATAAGATACTGTGAAGTAGTGAGACATACCTTTTGGTGGTTATCCTTTCATGCACATGAAGGTTGAACAGTTCATTTACTGATAATGCAACTATTCAAGTGAGCTTGCATTTACACAAACATTTTTTGGCACAAAGTTTTTGAGGTTACATTGAGAAATAACACATTCCATAAGATCAGTGCTCTTACTAACAGATCATTCTCTTAGGCACAAGTTTATTCCTCAGGTTCAACCTCTTTTCATATTATTTTTAGTCCTCCAGCCTTCCTCTGTGCTGGTGCTGGTATGGAAATAGTCTGGGGAAGAGCTTTGTAGGGTAGGGACAGGACCTGGCTCAAAATGGGAGCAGGAGAGTATTTCTAAGAGTACAATAAAACAGGATGTGAGTAAGCTATCTAAGATTATTTTATATGCTGTACATTGTCATCCTAGGTGTACTGGCTGAGCACCATTAACCACACATATTAATGTGGTCAATCAAGTTAGAGAAGCCTGTATTCCAAATGAAAATCCACTTGGTCTGAGGCATCTGTGTAAAGGTAAGATGAGCTACATTTCCAAAGATTAGTGTCCAAGATTTTGTTTATGGTGGGCCACAAATTCAATACCTTTAGAGGCAAGGCAGGTGGACCATGAGATACAATGGTGACTTTGATAAATTGTGTGTGTGTTCCCTATCTTAAGAGGGCAGTGATTCCCTAACCCTCACTTAATGCTGCCACACAGATTTTGATACCAGCATTGCCTGCTCCTCTGACATTTTGCAAGAAAAAGCAGAAATATGTGAAAAATTCCCATTTATAAGTGTTACTATTTCATACAAAAGAAACACAGCAATGGGCAGTCCTGTAGGCTGGATTTAGCCACTTTATCAATTGGTGCCCTTTGAAACCAATAGTTCCCTTGATTTCGTTTTCCTCGTTAATCCTCTCTTCCTAAAAGGTGTACATGTTGAGTATTTGAGCAAGTATTTTGAATGAGGAATAGCTATATTATAGAGGAGATGATTTATGGAAGTATGTCATCTTTCCCATAAAAATTAAGCTAGGAAGACCAGAGCACGGAGTAATGGTTACATTGCTGGACTCCCACTTGGTTGACTGCAATTTGAGTCCTGGATCCACCGGTTTAAAACTCATGCTGGGTGCATGTGTTTGTGCTCCACATCCCAAGAGAAGAATGTAGGAGAAGGGATTGTGGTATGGCCATCTCCTGACGGTTGACTTCTCACTTTCTTCTCTCTCTCTCTCTCTCTCTCTCTGATGATCGCACACACCCTATAGCAGAAATCTAAAAAAAAAAATGGATAAAAAAATCAATCTAGGTACATGAACTCATCTTGTAAAACTTGTGGGAAGTCAGTAATACATACATATGGCCACTGTGTTTGTTTTGCTCCTTTTGATTAAATCGTGTGCTGATGCTGGGAAAAGTGGTCTGATAAGCTCTAATGGGACACTAATAGGAAGCTTACTTGGAAAACTGATTAAACCCCAATGAAGGATAAATGACAGAGTCTGGGTAAAGAAGTCATTCCGAGATAGAATTCTGTCATTTTTCAAGGCCGTCTCTGGAAATAATGCTTTCAGGAAGGATGTTGCCTAGCCAGGACTTACTGTAGAGTGATTTTCCTGTTTCAATTGCCAGTTTATGTGGTTGCTATGAATCAGTGGTAGAATTAGATGAATTTGTTGACTGAATCAGTTGGAGTTTCTGTTTGGATTAAATCAGGTATAAAATATATCATGCTCTGCAATGACAGTTTAATAAAGTTCTGGAATTGTTTGGTTATTAAATATTAGTGTCAGAGTGAGCAGTAAAGCTCATCAGCCTCAAGGATTCCCTGCTAGAAAGTCATGATTATTGAATTCATTGTACAGCAGTAACTGGGACTAACTTCCCACCATATTCATCTTGTGCTTGAACTGACCCAGGGAGAAATGGAGAATGGCTGATGACCATGGACTTCATCATTGACATTAACATAATAATGACAATTGAGGTAACAAAACCTATGTCTTTTTCATAAAAGGTTAGGGGACCTTAGTAGAGGATGCTGATACCTTGCCATAACCCTTCAATGCTCATGTGGGCATGCAAAAGACTTCTTACTGCAAATACCTGCTACTGTTACTCTCTGCCTGAGGGACTTGTTTGTATTGCCAGGGAGGCGATGCCAGAGGAAGCCTTTAACCTATAACTGGTCAGAAGTTGGTGGCTAAAAAACACCTTTACTTCTTTTGCAAATTCATTTCTACAATATGAATTTGCATTTCCAGCCAGTTCTTGGTGATGCTCATTCTGCTGGTTCAGGCACCACACTGTGAAAACCACCTTACTAAAGACATCAAGCCTCATAAAAGACTAGGCCATTTTAGAATTTGTTCATGTGTTCTTTTGGTACAATAGTCTAAAATCTATTTTCAGTTCTGCCTCCTACCCAAAGAAGTCAATTACTTGAAATAACTCATAAAAAAATTTATGTTTTATTTTAGCCACTCTCTTACTGTAATTTTGATTAATTTTGAAACTCTATGGTATTATTAATAAATGTAGGTTATTTAATGGGACTTCTTATACAAAATATTTATGATAATAGGCCTTTCATAAATGTAAGTATGAATTCTTCATCAGTATGTTCTTCCTGTACATCATATGTCAACATTTTCAACAAAATATATATGCAAGTTTTATGGCATTTTTTTCCCTTTTGTGATCATACATCTTTTTAAAAGAAATAACACATTTCTTTGGAATCCTATTAATTTTACCTGCTGTCACCTCCTACCTAAATGAGTCATGTCAAATAGTACATGCTGCTTCCCCTGACAAGTACCTGAAAGTCGAAGCAATTTTTATACATCCTGTCTTACTCTTCCCTTATAGTTCTTCAATGCATTATGGACAGGAAAGTACTTTGACTGATGAGGAGGTTAGTGGGAGGATGTTCAAACCAAATGGTACATACTCCTTGCCCTCTAACCCCTTATTTCTTAGAACTTACCTCAGATGTCATACTGGACCATTTGTGGTGTAGCCACATGCTCCGCTAAATTCCCAAACACGAGCTCATCCACTTACCCCCAGTCTTCTCTGTCAGTTCTGGGCTCTTTTCCTTTTTCTCATTGCTATGCTTTACTTTATCCCTTTCTTCAACAAACAAACAAACAAACAAACAAACAAAATCAACATAAAGCTTTTGTGTGCAGAAGACTTTGAAATCTTGGAAATAGCAGGGAAGGGAAAAGATGATGACAACTCATCCCAGTACCACAAACTGACAAGTGAATCCCACACCACTGTGCTCTCCATTCCTTAGCTATGCTCTGTCACAGAGAATTTCCCCTCAGGCCTCCATACTAACATCCTTGCCCCTTCCTTTTTCTCTCTCTGCTCTTGTCTCAACTTCTCTTCTTGCCGACCTCCTTCTCGGCCACCTTAATCTCGCTTACTCTTTCACAGAGTAAATCAGCTGTCATCCATTTAAACTTTTAGTAAAGGTCCTCACATTTCTCCATTAAAAAGCTAATCAAGGGACCAGCAGAGAGTATAATAGTTACATCACTGGACTCACGTGTAGTTGACCGCTGTTCAAGTCCCGCATCTGGGGGCTTAAAACTCAGGCCAGGCACATGTGCATGCGTGCCCAAAGTCCCAAGAGGAGAATGGAGGAGAAGGAATTGCAGAGTAGCCATCCCCTCTGCAGGGGTGAATTCTCGCTTTCTGTCTCTCTGTCTCTCAAGGAAGCACATGTGCCCTATAACAATAATATCTTTTAAAAAAGCTAATCAAAGCCAATCATCAGAGTAGTTTTCTAAACCTAAGAACTAGCTTCCACTGAGATTTTGGATCAGTATCCTAGAGAGGAAGAAGTGGGTGCAGTCTTTATTTGTTTAAGTACCATTTTTTCCTTTCTGCTGTATTTGCTGAAGGAATTAACTATAGGGCTATTGATGCTTAGGTTTTTTTGTTTTGTTTTGTTTTTTTTTTTTGAGAGAGCTTTTTGCTATAGGGTATGTGCACTCACCAGAGTGACAGAGAGATACAAAATAAGAAATCACCATCCAGAAGGGGATGGCCACACTGCAATCCCTTCTCCATTCTCCTCTTGGGATTTTGGGCATGCACACACATACGCCCGATGTGAGTTTTAAGTCATCAGCCTTCCGGTCCAGGACTCGAACTGCTGTCAACTACATGGGAATCCAGCTACGTAACCATTATGCCATTTGCTGAGAGTATTTTTAAAGTAATTTTTAATCAACATGTAATACTTGTGCATATTTGTGGAGTACAGTGTAATGTTTCAATATGTTCATGAAATGCATAATGATAAAATCAGGGCAATAAACGTCCATGATCTCAACATTTATCATTACTGTGTTATGAACATTTCTTCTAGCTAGTTTGAAACATACATTAAATTTTTAACTATAGTTACTCTATTTTGATTTGGTACCCTAGAACTCATTCTTCTCATCTAACTGCAATTTTGTATCTATTTACCAAGTTCTCCCTATCCATCCCTCCCCACTCTCCTTTCTAGTTTTTAATATCTACTATTCTACTTTCTACCTCTATAGGATCAAATCTTTTGTTTCCACAAATGAGTGAAAATTTAGGGTATTTGTCTTTCTGTGCCTGGCTTCTTTCTTTTTCTTTTTCTTTCTCCCTTTCTTTAAGGTTTTTACTATAGGACATATGTGCTTATAGGAGAGACAGTGAGAGGGAAAGTGAGAAATTGCCCCCCTCCTCAGGGGGAATGGCCACACTGCAGTCCCTTCTCCATTCTCCTCCTGCATTTGGGGCACACACATTCACATGCCTGGTGCAAGTTTTAAGCTGCTGGATTTGGAATTCAAGTTCATGGTCAACCATGTAGGTGTCCAGATTATATACCAAAGTGGTCAGATACCTAGAGTAGGGAATTTTCAGTATGCCGACATAGCAGGATTCTTGTTCAAGCTGTATTCTGCAAGGACAGAAAGGACAAGGAAGAAATCCTAAGGTCAGTTTTAGCTGAGCAGAGGGCTCAGAGTAGCCTGATTAAAGACAGACTCTTTAGCAGCTCTCTCTTGTTCAAGGAAAGGAGACTTTCTTATTACTTTTTAACACTATGAGTGTATTTCTCATTTAGTTACCATGTTTTCATTAAGGACTAGACAGAGAATCAGTTGAGGTTTTTTGTTTTGTTTTGTTTTTGGAGAGTTTTTTGCTATACGGCGTGTGTGCTCACCAGAAAGACAAAGAGAGACAGAAAGGGAGAAATCACCCCCCAGGGGGATGGCCATGCCGCCATCCCTTCTCCATTCTCCTCTCGGGATCTTGGGCACGCATGCACACAAGCAAGTGCCCAGTGTGAGTTTTAAGCTACCGGGTCTGGGACATGAACCGTGGCTGACTACATGAGAGTCCAGTGATGTAGCCATTTCACCATCTGCTGGCCCTTTTTTTTTTTTTACGAATTTTTTTATTTAATTTTTTTA
>NW_006159727.1:3368581-3371357 GCF_000334495.1 Tupaia belangeri chinensis | reverse complement strand
ACGGAGAGAGGGAAAGTGAGAAAACAAGCCACCAGGTCCGGGACTCTAACCATGGTTGGCCATATGGGAGCATCCAGTGCTTTAATCACCATGCTACCAGCTGGCCCCCAGATAAGATTTTGTATTAGAGACTATTTGCTGGATGGTGCAAGCAGTCAGGCATTTAGTTAGAGGAGTTTCTATGAAAACAAAAGAAAAACAAAGATTCAAGTTGAAAACACAGTTTCAGAGTGAGGGGGCGGCGGCGGCAGGGAGCCAATCAGGAAGATTTCTAGACTTAAGCTCAAAGCATCTGACTAATTTCCTGGTCTTTAGTTTGTCTTTGGTGATGGTATCAAATATTCTGGTAAACTGAGTGGCTAACATAGCAGCAGACTTGAAGGTTGCTCATATATCATCTGTTATGGTCATTTATTTAAAATTTATACCAAGTTATCCAACTTCAGCTCACAGATTTTTGGGCAGTTTTAATTCTCATTGATGTCAAACAAGGGGGGTGGGAGAAAAGTTAGAAATATTATCTTGGGGATTTACAGACATATTAGAGGGAACAAAAAAAAATTGAGACCCACACAACATTGTGTTGTTGTTTTCCATTAAAATAAAAAATTCTCTTTACGATCATCTCCATTTTGATTCTTGTTTGACATCTCTTTACGATCATCTCCATTTTGATTCTTGTTTACAAAATACATCTAGTCTCATTATATCTGGCCTGATTATTTGTGTAAATGCAACAGGTATGGTAATTGACCACATAGGACTTCTACAGTTTATTTTTCTGGAAATTTTTATAAGAAATTTCAGATTAGACATTTAAAAGCTTCTTGGGGCTGGGGAACCAAGTCAAAGACTCACTATCAGACTCTATCTTTGATATTGCGTCATCAGAAAAAGTGATGACGTATTTTTCTGTGGTTTTCTATGCAAAAATGTATTATGACTTTTCCAATGACCGAATATTTGTAGATCTACACAAATTTATCTCTTCCCAAGGTCCCTAGTATATTTTAAGGTTTCTCTGTGTTATGGTTTGAATGCCTCCCCCAAATTCATGTGCTAATTTTTTTTTGTGATGGGATTAACAGGGTGAAAATTTAATAGACTGTGATATTAAAAAGTGTGATCTTTGGGGGACCAGCAGTTAGCGTAATGGCTATGTCACTGGACTCCCACGTAGTCGACCCTGGTTCGTGTCCCGGACCCGGTGGCTTAAAACTCACGCCGGGCACGTGTGCATGCGTGCCCAAGATCCCAAGAGGAGAATGGAGGAGAAGGGATTGCGGCGTGGCCATACCCCCTGGGGAGTAATTTCTCACTTTCTATCTCTCTGTCTGTCTCTGTCTGTCTGGCGAGCGCATGCGCCCTATAGCAAAAACCTCTCAAAAAAAAAAAAGTGTGACCTTTGGGAGGAGATTGGGATTAAAGTCCTTAGGACAGGGCCTCCATGATTGACTCTTGGTGGATTTATAAGGAGAGGGAGAGAAACCAGAACAGAGACACACAGACACAGATACATGCATGCATGTTCTCCACAATATTGTAATCCAACCAGAAGACCCTCACTAGATGTGCCCCTATTCCTTAGACTACCAAGCCATTAGCCAAATCAACCTCTTATCCTTACAAATCACCCATTTTCAGGTATTTTCTGCTGTTAGCAACAGAATGGAGTAAAACTGTGTACCTGCCAAGAAATGACTTTCCTTCAGGAAACCTGTAAGTCAGGTACCGGGCTGGTATTCCAAGAAGGCGTTGTAAACCATTGGTTCCATATAGTGCACCTTAGTTCCCTTAAATCTGACTTGTCCTATTTGATTCTATATATATAATTTTCAAATATGTTATCCAATCAAAGCCTTGGTTGAGGCCAGTAGGTGGTGTGGTGGTTAAGGAGCTGGACTCCCATGTGACTAACCATGGTTTGAGTCCTAGACCCAGTGAGTTGAAGATCATACCGAGCACATATGCATGCATGCCCAAAAATCCCAAAAGGAGAATAGAGGAGAAGGGACTGTGGCCTGGCCATCTCCCCTGAGGGGGAGAGGGGTGATTTTTCACTTTCTTTCTCTCTATCTCTCTCCAGTGAGTGCATGTACCCTATGGCAAAAAAAAAAAAAGCCTAGTTAATATAATCAGTGTTTTAAATTGTGGCCTGTTATAAGAACAGATTCTTACTGAAATTCTGCAAATAATGATGTTACCATGAAGAATAATTTCCAAATTTTGAAGTAATTAGGTAGGGAGAAAAAGATATGTTTCTTTTTTGTTTACAAAGGCTCATACTTAACCAAATTGCTGTGAGTTATAGAATATTTAATAGAAAAGGGAAAGGGGTTCCTTAAATCTGGAAAATAAAACATTAAAGAGCTAGAAACATTTCAAAAAATAATTCCGTTAAAAGTATAATTATTTTTATCAGTTTACTAGTCCCATGCAATTAGTTATTGTTCTGCTTGTCTTAGGTTACCAATTTTATAAACTCTAGCTATTTTTTTTAAAGATTTTTGCCAAAGGGCACATGCATTCACCAGAGAGAGACAGAAACAGGGAAAGTGAGAAATCAGCCACCATGGCCATACTACAATCGTTTCTCCTCTACTCTCTTTTCGAGATTTCGGCCATGCATGCACATATGTGCACTGCTTCATTTTCGAGCTGCCTGTCCAGGGCTCCAACCATGGTGGACCATGTTTGAGTCCAGCACCTTAACCGCCATACCACCTGCTGGCCCCTCTTTGGCTTTTTTTTTTTTTTTTTTTTTTTTTAAAAAAAG
>NW_006159727.1:3365058-3368423 GCF_000334495.1 Tupaia belangeri chinensis | reverse complement strand
TTAAAAAAAGAGAGAATTTTTTCTATAGGGTATGTGTGCTTTCCCAAGAGACAAAAAGTGAGAAATCGACCTCCACGGGGGATGGCCATGCTGCAATCCCTTCTCCTCCATTCTCCTCTTGGGATCTTGGGCACACACACAAATGTGCCTGGTGTGAGTTTAAGCTGCTGAGTCCAGGGCTCAAACAGCAGTCATCTACATGGGGAGTCCAGCTACATAACCATTACACCATCTGCTGGTACACTCTTTAGCTTTTGTACAAGAGTTTGGAGAATTTTTACACAGTTCATTGGTATGACCCTAAAGCTAGCAGAAACTTACACTCCAGAGCTAGCATACTTGGCAGAGTTTTTTTCCATGATTTTTTTTTTGACAGTGAAGTCCTTTTACACTATAGCTGATCATAATTGCTTTCAGAGAAGAATCAGATTAAATCAGTGACTGAGTGACAGAAGGCTTTAAAATGGCTATGGTTAAAGATCTGATGAAAGGGACCAGCAGTTGGTATAATGGCTATGGCACTGGGCTCCCATGTAGTTGACTGTGGTTTGAGTCCCGGACCAGTGGCTTAAACTCACGCTGGGCATGCATGTGTGTGTGCCCAAGATCCCAAGAGGAGAATGGAAGTGAAGGGATTGTGGCATGGTCATCCCCCAAGGGGGTGATTTCTTGCTTTCTGTCTCTGTGTCTCTCTCTGTCTTTCTGGCGAGTGTATGTGCCCTATAGCAAAAACCTCTCAAAAAAAAAAAAAAAAAGATCTGATGAAAGTTCATTTGACAAGAAAATTTTGTCATTTCTGTGACACAGAACAAAAATAATAGCTGAAATTATGTCTGATAGCAATATATCAATACATGTAATAGAAAGGTTAGTGATAAATTTCTGGGAATTTTATACAATTTTTGAAATACTCATATTAATAATATTTATCCACAAAAATATGACATGACATCACATATTATTTTATAATATTTCATACAATTTAACATATCAAATAAATCAAATTATTTATAAAATTTTTCTTGATTAATGTGAAAGAACAAATCCCTTGACATATCACAGGGAAATGTCAAAAGTCAGTTCTAGAACAAAATTTAATTTAGGATTTGATTTGGAATGTTGTCAAAAATGTCAAAAAAAACGGTTTTAAATTTGATTAAATAAAATCACAGATCACTATGAAGTAGTACTTAGGTTTTCCTTAATAATAAAGGAAACAATGAAGGTTAACATAAAGCATGGGAAATTATTCTGATAAGACATAGAAATCCTGGTTTCCTGGGCAGATTACCTAAAAGGTAAACAAAAACCTTGTATACATTCATACTAGAGCAGACCAATAATCCAAGAAAACATTTTCATTCTAGTTTTGCATCAGTACACTTCTGTTATTAATACACATTTGAAGAAAAACATAAATTCATTCAAATATCAGCCAGCTGGGTTACATGAGATAAGATCACTTTCCATAGTTTTTACAACTTTAAACAATATCTATTCTGTTTTTCTTTTCTCCATATAATTTTCCTCTTCCTCATTCTGGAGCAGCCAGTCATTCTACCTCAGAATAAAATTACTTTTTTTTTCTGAAAATATTGGAACTTTAAACAATATCTATTCTGTTTTTCTTTTCTCCATATAATTTTCCTCTTCCTCATTCTGGAGCAGCCAGTCATTCTACCTCAGAATAAAATTACTTTTTTTTTCTGAAAATATTGGTCATCATCCTTCATGCTTTTACTGATCAAAAAAATATTCTACTTTCCTTACATATATTTTATATAATGTTTTCTCCCTTCACCTTTATGGTTTCTTGTAGTTTCATTTACATATATTGATTATAATTTTTAAGCTCTAGTAACCTTTCTTTCACAGAGAAAACTAAGAAACAGAAAACTGTAAGTTGCCTGTCATATACCACCATTATGTAGCAGACTAGTAAATTTACAAACACACAATTTCATAATGTCTGGAGATATATGCTTCCTCGTAGTTCAGTTTTTCATGTGTGTTAACAGAACCAAATATTTTCAGTTTTTCAATATCACATAAAAAAAAGGTATCAAAAGTATATATTCTTAAAATTACACTCAGTAATTAATGTTTCGATATTGTACCTTATTTTTAAATGACCTAGGTATTCAGTGAATATTCATTATTTAACTTAATATAACTTCAAGGTTTCAATCTACCAAAAAGATTTTGGAAACACAGACATACTATAACACCAAACAAATCTCACCAAGTTATTTCTCTGTTTTTAACCTTATTTATTAGTAAATATAAGCACCATAGACATGTTTGCTCATATTATACTTGATATGAATAACTTAGAAGATGCAGATGATTTTACTCAACCAGCCATATTAAAATTAATCATTAAAGATGTATTCAAGACATGTAACCTTTCTGTCTGTTACATAGGTACTATGAACTTGAAAAGCATTTTAGTTAGTTTCTGTACTTTCAAGTGTTTTAAGAATACTTATGTAAGTATCTCGGGAACCAGCAGTTGGCGTAGTGGCTATGTCGCTGGACTCCCACGTAGTAGACCACAGTTTGCGTCCCGGACCCGGTGGCTTAAAACTCACGCCAGGCGTGTGTGCGTGCGTGCCCAAGATCCCGAGAGGAGAATGGAGGAGAAGGGACTGCAGCGTGACCATCCCTCCTGGGGGGTGATTTCTCGCTTTCTGTCTCTGTCTCTGTCTGTCTGGTGAGCGCACACGCCCTATAGTGAAAATCCCTCAAAAAAAAAAAAAAAAAGAATACTTATGTAAGTATCTCTAAGCCAATTTAAGTAGAACTCTTTTAACGAGTTTTATAAATTAATTTTGTAATATCATCTAGAAGTAGAGAAGCAAAAACATAAAGACAGATATAAACAGAGATCTTACAGGTTTTATTCTCAAATTTTAGCCATGAATCAGGCAGCACAGCATAGTAACATAAATTTCACTGGTTTATCTCCACTCTATATTTTTATTTAAACAGCGTGTTGGCGGATGTAACAAGTTAAGACACTTGTTCAATATGAGGTTTAATGTATTTTGCAAATATTTGTGAAGAAGACTTTTAAAACTTTCTTTTGCTGTGATATGGAATTTTATGGCGGTGAAAGACTAAATTTTAGACAATTGACTGGGGAGATATCTAGAATCTGTTTGAATCTCCAAAGCCCATCCAACCCATCCAAGTAGACATAACACACAGTTCTATTTCCACATAAGCTTTCTTCGTTCTTTCTTTTCTTTTTTTTTTTTTTTTTGGTTTTGGATGATTAATACCCGGAGTCCCTGAATCCTCTGAGATTCTGCATTTGAGGACAAGGGGCTTAAAGTTCAGTCCTTAGGGGCTGGTGTGGGATA
>NW_006159727.1:3348617-3364699 GCF_000334495.1 Tupaia belangeri chinensis | reverse complement strand
CTATAGCCTTTACACTAACTGCTGGTTCCCAATAATTCTTTAAAAAAAAAGAATTTCACATGTTAAAAAATTTTTTAAGGGAACCAGCAGTTAGCGTAATGGCTATGTCGCTGGATTCCCACGTAGTCGACCGTGGTTCGCATCCCGGACCCGGTGGCTTAAAACTCACGCCGGGCACGTGTGCGTGCGTGCCCAAGATCCCGAGAGGAGAATGGAGGAGAAGGGATTGCGGCGTGACCATCCCCCCTAGGGGGGTGATTTCTCGCTTTCTGTCTCTCTGTCTCTCTCTGTCTGTCTGGCGAGTGCACGCGCCCTATAGTGAAAAAACCTCTCAAAAGAAAAATTTTTAAGTTCCAAATTATCCTTAGTAAAACCATGCCAACAAGAAGGGGTTTAAGAAGAAGTTTAAGAAGCAGATTTCAGGTGACTGAGAAGCTCCTATGCTCTTAGCTAATGGCGCCTCTACACTTGTACACAAAGAAACTTGGGACTCTAACTCAGCTTCTGTTCCTTACAGTTATTAGCCTCATTAAACTGGAAATCCTAGGGCTTTAAACTAGCCTCTCCTTTCCTGGGACTAATCCAGTTTCTAGAGTATACTCAAAATCTTAAGAATCAAAATCTGTCTTTACTAGTTTCAACAGACATTTGTTCAGATCATTTGTTGAGGAGTTGGGCTCACCAGTGGGTCCTTGATTAATCAAAGTGAAAACAAAGAATTCAAAGATATGCATTTGGGGTCCTGAGTGATGTGACTGAGGATTCAATGGGGAATCTGATCCCATCTGTGTTAACAGCATCAGAACTGTTAAGGAAAACATGTGCAGTGACACTTTTTAAAGATAAGAAGCACAACTTTATTCAAGAGGAGACTATTGAGACAGGTGTAGTGACCACTGCAATGGGGTCTGGCAGTTGGAGAGAGTGATTGGGTTCTACTCTGTTATCAATAAGAACATGTGGGAGTTTATAGTAGGGTGTATAGCAGTTGGTATGGATCAGTGGATAGCAAATTACTGAAAAGAATCTTAAGGTAAGGATGATTCTTGCTAGCTTGATTCAAGAGGATTCTTCTTCTTCTTTTTTTTTTTAATTTGCACATGCCCTCACCAGAGAGAGACAAAGAGAGGGAAAGTGAGAAAGCAAGCCACTAGGTCTGGGACTTGAATTGTGGTTGGCCATTTGGGAGTCTAGCACCTTAACCACCACACCATCTGCTGGCCCCTCAACAGGATTCTTGCTAAGGTAGGCCAGGGTGATCAGATACCAAACATGAAGGATTTGCTTTTTTAAAAATTAATTTTTGCAACCTAAGTGTTTATTAACAGATGAATGGAGAAATCAATGAAAGAAATTGTGGGATATACATGCACACACATACACACATGTGGTACACACACACACATAGTACACACACATTTGAATTCTATGCAGTCATTAAAAAGGACAAAATCCAGTCATTTGAAGTTAAACAGATCAACCTGGATGATTGTCTCTAAACTGACTTAGTAGGATTTTTTTTAAAGAATCATTTATTTAATTTTATTTATTTATTACTATTTTTTAATTTGATGACGGAAAGAGAGAGAGAGAGAGAAAGAGAGAAAGCAAACCACCAGGTCCAGCACTTGAACCATGGTCGGCCATGTGGGAGTCCAGAACCTCAACCACCATGCCACCTGCCATCCCCCTTAGTAGGATTCTTGCTCAAACTGAATTATCTGAGGACAGAGAGGGAAACTCAAGATCCTCCTTGAGAAAGGGACTTAGAGAAGCCTGATTAAGGTCAAGGGAGTCATCATTACTTAGAAGTCAGATTCCTGGTCCTAGCTCTGATTCTGACAACATAGTCTTTAATCAGTTACTTAGCTCCCAGTCTATATTTCTTTATTTGTATATTGAGGGACTTCGGTCAGTGTTCTTCTTCTTACACAGAAGCCTAAACTAAACAAACAACATTCATAGCGGGTGAAGCAGGGAGGAGTCCCAATACACCCTTTTCCATGGCCCTCTGGGAATAGTTCTGAAAGCACTGATCTAGATAGTTTTCCTCTACAGTTATTCCCAGCTTTCCTGGAACTTTTTATTGGTTTATAAATATCCCTTATAAGTAGTAGAAGCCTTTCAGGTCAAAGTCTAAGAAAGTCCCCATGGCCTGACACAGTTGAGGAATTTTGGAGTATTGTCGTTTGATGAGTTATGAGTTGTTTGTGGCCCTGGGCTAAGCCGTAACCAAATTGTGTCTCTCCCTATCCTATGTATTTCCAGTATTTAAAAGTCTATCTCAGGTCTGCCTGTTTCAGAAAAGATACGCATGTTGGAAAATATTTTTCTGGAAAATAGACTGGGGATTATTTTGATTAAAATATGATCTTTAGCACTTGACAATAATTGATGACATCTTTATTGTATGAAGATGGCAGTGCAATTAATGATATACTTAAATTGATTACATCTGCAGGGGACTATGTAAAGCAAAAATCACTTAAACCTCTGTGCCAGGGTTTACAACATACCACAAAGTTGCCCCAACTCCTCCACACTTAATGTTTATTTACTCGTAGAGGAGAGTCCCCTGCATTTCCCAGAGACCCCTGTCTTGTGGACAGTGGTACAAAAAATGGAGGGTTATTCCATGAATGCAGGATGTCTTAGTCTGTTATCACATTGCTAACAGACATATCTGGTGGTGGATAATCTTATAAAGCAATAGAAGTCTGTTCAGCTCACAGTTTGGAGGTCCAAAGTCCGTGGTCCAAGTTCTGTTGTATTCTGAGGGATACAACATGACAGAGGGCAGGCTGTTTTTTTAATATAAAGATTTTATTATGTAATTTTAAATGGTTTCCAACACATAATTTTTGAGGTGAAGACAGACTTGAGCAGAGTGGCTATCCATGTTTTTGTGTATGTGTGTGTGTGTGTGTGTGTGTGTGTGTGTGTTTGCTTTGTTGTAGTTTATTATCTTTTATCTTGAATAAAGTCATAGAAAATTGTTTGGTTTAGCTCTCAGCATCCCGCTCCTTAACTCTGAGGAAGCTTGCTTCATCTGGGCTACCCAATCTTTCTCCTGGGCAAGGGATATCTTGAGATGATTCCACCTCTTCTTTTTAACTTCTTTCTTGGGCTTCTTTTCATAGACTAGGTTCTCTCGTAGAGCAGTGTGAGCTTTCTCCTACATTTCCTCCATCATGTCTGAAGTTACATTGTTCTTTATGTACTGAGAAAAATGTTTCTTATAAGCATCTTTATCTTCTTCCATTAGGTTATGCATGTAGTCTGCAGCGTTCTGGCCCATGATGTGCTTCCAATGGACTTCTGCATTAAACTCCTTGCTTTTAGAATCATAACCAGGGAATTTTTTGGTACTGTGAGGGATAGATAGATAAGCCTCCATCCACTGCTCTCTTCAGGGCCCCAAAAGCTTTATTGCCAGTGGTAGTTCTGGCAAGGCCTGCATCAAAATAGCAGGTGAAGGCACCAGGTTGACCATCGATGCTTTCTACATTGTACTCATCTCTGGTCACTTCCACTTGACCTTCATAGATCTTGTCCATGCCAAACCTATTGAGAAGCCTGCGGGCCAGCAGCAGGCCAGTACAATATGCTGCGGCATCATTTCTCAGGCCAACCTTCACACCGTATTTTGGTAGTTCGTGTGCATGAGCTGCGCAGACTATCATATCCCCTTCTATACGGGCATAAGCAATCGGACAAATGATATCTCTGTTAGTTACACGAACTATCATCCTGTATTTGGGTGTGTTGTACTTATTTTTATCCTGGATCACCAAGCGTTTCCAAGTATAGTAATCAGTTTTATCCTCTCGTCGTCTTCTAAATTTCACTTGGTATCTCTTAAAGTAGGCCTTATTCTTGACAACTTTAACAAATCCCATCCTGCGGAACAGAGACCCACGGCTGTGGCCGACCTGCAGGCCCACAAGCACTACCCACTATCCACATGTTTTCATGTATCTTATTCCCTCTGCTTACATACCCACCAGAACTCAGTCACAGGGACCCCACCTTAATAAGACTGTCACACTCAGGGACACCATGAAGGTATTAAGTTTTCATTTAATGCCTTTATAATGCAATCAAGTTCCAACTCGAATTTCTGGGGGACGTCCAAATTCAAAAACATAAACCTTTAGGGGACAAGCCATCCAAACCATGATATCCTATCCTTGGCCCCCAAGGTTCATGTCTTTCTCCCATACAAAATCATCTCAATGATCCCAGAAAACTAACTCACAAGTCCAAGTCCAGAGTCCCACTCTGACACTCAGGCAAATGCCTTCCAGCCATGAGCCTATGAATTCAAAATAAGTTCCATGCTCCCCAACTACTTGTAGGGTAGAAATTTCCATTTCACCAGAAGAAAGGAATAATAGACCCCAAAATAAGTGTGGAACCCAAATGGGGAGATATTAGATATTAAACCTCCCTGTGCTGCATCCTGAATGTATTGAGGTAGTTGAATCCCCAAAGCAGTTCTTTCAGCTAGTCCTGTACCCTTGACCCTGTTGGCTTCTGTTCATGGTTCACTGGTCTCCTCTCTGCAGTTCTCTCAGGCTGGTGCTGCATGTTGATAACTCCACAGTTCAGGGTACTAAGACCCCTGCAGCTTGACTAAGCAGGAACCCTTCTGGTGGGTACTCTTTACTCTGACAACAATTTTGCACTTGACTTTGCTCTAGTGGAAGCTCTCTGAGGTGGCTCCACTCTTGCAGCAAGTTTCTGTCTAAACTCCCAGGCTTTTCAGTGCATTCTTTGAGATATCAGTATGGGTGTCCACACTCTTGAATTCTGTGAGCCTGAATAATTACCTCTACATATGTTCCACCAGTGTCTGCTACTTGCACCTTCTGGAACAGAGGACGGAGCACCAGCTGTAAAGGCAGGTTGAGCTCCAGCTGGGGCTTCTTGAAACACAGCCAGGGCTGAGCAACATTCTTCTGGGATGTGGAGAGTAGAGCCCCAGGATGGCTCAGGATAATGAGCCAGTCCCTTTGTCAATCTCCTAAAACCATTCTCTCCTAGGCCTCTGTGCTTAGGATGGGAAGGGTAATGCTTTTCTCCCATTTCCTTGACATTTATCACCTGGATGTCTTCTAGCTTTGCTAATCTCTTTAGCAAGCAGTCTTTGGGCCACATTTATACCTGCCGAGATTCTTTTTCATTCTTTGCCACATGACAAGGCTGAAAATATTCCAAATATTTTTCATCCTGCTTCTCTTTTTAATAAGGTGTATTTTTAAATCATTTCATTCCTCTCTCATTTCACTAAATACAATTAATAATAATCACGCAATTTCTTCTATATTTTTGCCTTAAATTTCATTTGCCAGACCTTCACAACTCTTAAATTAAAAACACAACAAACCCTTAGCAAATATTTCTGCAGCGAAATTCTTAGTTATAATATAATAAAGTTATGGTGTAATACGGATGACCTTTTCTCTAATTTCCAATAAAATATTTCTCATTTTCCTTTGAAAGCTCCTCACAATGGCCTTTACTATCCGCATTGCTGTCACTTTTCTGGTCATCCCCATTTAACCAATCTCTGAAAGGTTTCAATTCCATTTCTAAACTGTTCTTGTAAACTTCCACAAGAATCTAGGTATTTTCTAGCTTTCTCCTTTTTGCCCACTATACAGTTCCAAACCCATTTTCACATTTTTAGATATCTGTAGTAACATATTCCTACTCACCTATGTCAAAAAATAGCCTGCTATTGCATAACTAACAGAAATACCTGAGCCTGGGTGATTTTATAAATAAAATAGGTTTACTCAGTTCACAGTTTTGAAGGTCCAGGTTCCAACTTCTGGTGAGACTACAACGTGGTGGAGGGCAGGATATTTTTTTAAAATTTTATTTATTATTATCATTATCTTGTTTATATTACATTGAATCACATATATCTTTACAGTTTATTACATTTCTTTTTCCAGCACAATTACCATGCATATCAGTCAAGACATTACTATCCACATCATTATCATCAAATAGCTTTTCATTGTTTTTTTCAGATTATTATTATTTATTCTCATTATTTTTTTAAACATTCAATCACTATATATTTGGCTTGTACAAAGAATTTACCCAACGTAAAATACTTCTCAGACCAGTCCAGTTGAGAAAACTATTCATGTCATCATCAACAGGTAATAAACCATTTCTGTGTCCCACTAATGCCATGCCTCTCTATTTGTTCTCTTGCTATACTCTTCCCTTCTCCTGCCCCCCACCCCCATCCCCCGTTCCACACTGTCTTCAGCATCCATAACTATTTTCACTGCTTTTAGAGGGCAGGATCTTGAAGAGTGTGGTTGTCCATAACTTTTTGTGTGTCTTATTCCTTGTGGTTCTGTAATCACCAGAACTCTGTCATAGGGGCCCCGCCCTAATGAAATTATCACTCCCAATGGTCTCATCCTGGTTCAACATGAAGGCATCATTAAGTTTTCTTTCTTTTTTTAAAAAATAATTATTTTATTTATCATTATCATTATTTTTTAATTTGCTACAGGGCATGCACGAGAGAGAGAGAGAGAGAGAGAGAAAGCTACTGGGTCAGGGACTCAAACTGCATTCAGTCATGTGAGAGTTCAGCACCTTAACCATCATGCCACCTGCTGGTCCCAGGGATTAAGATTTCACTTAACACCTTTACAATGCAATCAAGTCTCAACATATGAATTTTTGGGGATATCCACTTTCAAAAACATAAACCTTTGGAGGACAAACCATTATCCAAACCATAATACAGGCATAACTGAACGTAAATTAAGGCTCTCAGGGAGAGCCCTTAACCAGTGGTGTAGAGGATTAGGTAGATTAATAGCTCAACAGCTGCAAATGTTGGTGATATAATTTTGGGATATGTTTCTTGCAGTTCCTCATAGTATCCCCAAAGAGGCTAAATTCCATTTGCCCACAACAACAACATGCATTTGATTTCCTTTCCTCCTTTCTCTGCCTCACCTTGGATTATCTAACAAATACTTATCTATCCTCAAGTCCTTGTCTCAGGGTTTACCCTTGTGAGAACTGAATTAAACTAACTTCAAATGAAGGTGCAACTTTATATAACAAGAATTAAATAGATGGTAACTTGATTTCAAAGCAAAGCTTTTGGATACTCTTAAGTTTACAAATGTGGAATTGTTTCAACACATTGAATTGTGTTATTTATGGTATGAGTTGAAGTGAAGCAGAGACTTAGGTAATTTTGTGTTTTAAAGAACTATAAGTGAAGTAACTATAGATAATATGGTTTTAAACTTTATCCTTTTAGGTCATGGAACCAGTTTATTGGAAGTTTTTAATTTAACAAGACTAAAAATATGATGTGGCTTTATTTTTTTGCCAGTTAATTGTCCTCCAACTGGGTCAAAATTCCCTCCTCAAAGTTGGGTTACAACCTTTATGACATCTTAGCTAGATTCCATTACTCTCATCTTATGTGTATTCCTAGAAAGGATCATTTCATTTCAGAGCATTATTTCCTCTCCACTGGGAGGGGAAGGAATAATCTGTCTTCATGAGCACTCCCCAAGAGCCTCATAACCATTCTCTCTTCTGTGTATTACTCCACTGTTGACTGGGGAAGCAGGGAGGTGTTTGTTGATGATATGAGTCCTACCATTCTGGCACTCTTTAGTGGGCCTGAGGGGAAGAGCCTGGCCACCACTGTTGCTAGCTCCTGGGGACTCAGTGAACTGAGACTTGGAGCGTGTCTTCAACCTTGGGCCTTAAAATCCCATCTACATCCTGTTGTGGTATGTTTACTTAGTCTAACAATAAATTAATTTTTACCTCCTGAGTTCACATCAGCAAACCTGTTATTAGGAGATATCAATTTGCATTGCATTAAGGAGTAAATGAGAATTGGCTGAAAGACAAAATCAGAAGCATAACAAATCATGGCTAGAATGAGATCATTGCTGGTATTAGTGCTGAGAACTGTAAACAGGAAAAGATTAAAATCAAGGATATTAAAGTTTACAAATTAAAGTGGTAAAGGCAGGGGAAATGCTTGAACCATGGAATCAGTTAAAGGATAATGGGCAGAGGTGAAATGATTGTCCCTGGAGGAGTAATGTCAGTAGTAACAGTACTTAATAATAATTAGATGTGGGAAGAGAGTAGCAAATTCAACTGGGAAGGTCCTCACAGACTTGAATATCTGTGATATCTGGGCTGTTAGGATTGGTCTCAGAAGATAGACAATGGGGAAGAATCTATTTTATGCATAGAAAATTGGTTTCTTTTCTCTTACTTCAAATTATTGAGGCGTCAAGAAAGTCATGATGTATTTTTCTATACAGAAATATGTCGTGACTTTCCCGACAACCCAGTATTCCTTCTCAGTTATTGCAACACAAGCTATTCTGCCAAAAGTAGCTTTTCATCTTAGTATTTTCTAGATAATGACTACTTTCCTGCCCAACCAGTCCTGTCTTCATTATGCCACTGCCCTAGTCCCTCTCCTGCTTCACTTCCTTCTCTTTTCTATTCCTTCTCCTTAAACTCGCCTTTCCTTCACTGTCCTTATTTTTCTTTCTCATGTCTCAGGTGCTAAACTGACTGAATTCCTATTACAAAGTTCACCTTTTTCTTCATAGTCTCTCATCAGTTAGCTTCATTCAGTGATTTCTTTGTGAACATTCCCATGCATCAGATGACATTTCTTATTTCCATTAGAGAACTGATAGTATTTTGTTTTGTTTTGTTTTAGCCATATGGTGCATGCACTCACTGGAGAGGGACAGAGAGACAGTGAGAGGGAAAGTGAGAAATCACATCCTCAGGGGGGATGGCCACTCTGAAATCCCTTCCCCTCTATTTTCCTCCTGGGATGTTGGGCATACATGCACACACACCTAGCATGATTTTTAAACCACCAGGATTGGGACTCAAACCATGGTCAGCCATGTGGGGGAGTCCAGTGCCTTAATCACCACCTGCTGGACCTGAGCTGATAGCATTTTAACAAACACTTCTGAAGAATATACCTATTGGGAACCAGCAGTTAGCGTAATGGCTGTGTTGCTGGACTCCCACGTAGTCGACCGCGGTTCGTGTCCTGGACCCGGTGGCTTAAAAACTCACGCCGGGCACGTGTGCGTGCGTGCCCAAGATCCCGAGAGGAGAATGGAGGAGAAGGGATTGCGGCGTGACCATCCCCCCTGGGGGGTGATTTCTCGCTTTCTGTCTCTATGTCTCTCTCTGTCTGTCTGGTGAGTGCATGCGCCCTATAGTGAAAATCTCTCCAAAAATAAATAAAAAGAATATACCTATTTGGGGTATGTGTAACTGGTTACTTTTTCTATGCTTGGTAGAAGATATCGAAAGTGCATAGATTTGGCAGAGAGATTTTGCTGTAGATTCTGATTTTCCCATTAGGTAATCTTTATCAAGATAGTTATTTGTTAGGTATCTATTTTCCTTACTGTGAGTAAGGATAATAATAGCCACCTGCAACAGTTGTTGTGAAATTGAATAAAATGAACTATTTATTTATTTGCTAACATCTTAAATTGAAAACCTTAATTTTTCTCTCTGTTGTCACTCCATCTCTTATTTCTTTTCCTGGTGTTTTTGTAGATTTTCTAGCTAAATCAAGGTACCAAATAACCCTGTCAGTTCAAGTACAGATACAGAGTTCTAGATCTCTTTCTCTATGGTTTCATTTAATTTTATATTTTCAGCTGAAAGGATATTTCTTACCCTCATGGGTATATCCTACCCTGAAACTCACTTTCTCATTCTTCCTTGCCAGTCAAATATAAGGGAAATAATTCTGGGGCTTCATGGAACATTTGTAACTTCTAATAAAAGGAACATGATATGTGAAAGATACGTCTCTTTAATTTCTATTAAAGTTTACCTTTGAATGTTATTCTCTTACCATGATGCTTGGAGATGGGAAATCCATCTTGAAACCATGAGGTAACCAGTGAAAGAATCAAATGCCCTGTGCTAAGTATGGTCAAACTTAAAACAGTAGAAAGAGCCTAGGTCCTTGGTGACATAGGTGAGCCATCAAACCAACCTGATGTTTCTCTACCTCCAGTGATTTATATTACTGTAGTTTATTATAATTGTTGTGTTGATATTGCTGTTACTTGCCACCCAAAGAATTTCTCATTGATAAATCTAGAAAGAGTAACCCATTATGCCATTAATAATTCAGCCTCTTAATCATCTTAATTTTTTAGACTCCCATAAGACCTGGGCAGAACAGGTACGAGATAGAACTGAAAAAGGTTAAAATAAACAGTGATCACTATAATGAGGGAAGGTTACTGAGCACCAGGGAAGAAATAGTAATAAATGGGAATGAGAAGCAAACATTTTGCCTCTACAGTTGCGCCTGGAATTATCCTGAGTTCAACTTTATAAAAGAAATGTAGTGCTTAGCTTATAATTTATTCTGTGCTATTTAATATCGTAATTACATGTGAATAATGGAAAGGTTTTAATTGCAGCCTGGGCCCCTCTGTCATATAGATGGTGGTTTAGGGCATGGAAGTCAATGTAGTGGCTGGTCTAAAGTACTCATCATTAGAAAAAAAAAATCTATTGTAAAAAAAAGAAAAATATAAGTGTTGATTTATATCCTTTGCTGTTTTGGACTATTTATGCTCCCAACCATTTTTCAATTTTAAAAAAATTATCTATATTTTAGTTTTTTGCCATTAGGCAAGTGTTCTCTCCAGAGAAAGACAGAGGGAAAGTGAGTAATCCACCCCCCCCAGGGGAATGGCCATGCTACAGTCCCTTTTCCTCATTCTTCTCCTGGGATTTTTGGGCCAACACACACACACACACACACACACACACACACACACACGTGTGCGCCCAAGGTCTAGTACTCAAACGACGGTTGACCATGTCGAAGTTCAGCACCTTAACCACCATGCTACCTGCTGGCCCTCTCTTTTCCAGTTTTAAAGACATCTTCAATCGGGAACCAGCAGTTAGCATAATGGCTATGTCGCTGGACTCCCACGTAGCCGACTGTGGTTCGCATCCTGGACCCGGTGGCTTAAAACTCACGCCGGGCGCGTGTGCATGCATGCCCAAGATCCTGAGAGGAGAATGGAGGAGAAGGGATTGCGGCATGACCATCCCCCCTGGGGGGTGATTTCTTGCTTTCTGTTTCTCTGTCTCTCTCTGTCTGTCTGGCGAGCGCACACGCCGTATAGCAAAAAATCCTCTACAAAAAAAAAAAAAAGGCATCTTCAATTAATGCCTATTTAAATATTCAAAGGCTTCTATTAGAATCAAGTTGGAGCTTTATAAAAACTTAAAACATTTCTCTTAACAGCTTGAGTTATGGGTATTTTTCACTTGCCTTTAATCTTTCTCCCTAAAGAAATACCAATTTTATCTTTGAATGTCCTCTTACTTTTAAACAGGTTGTATGCTGGTGAGACCCTTTCTGCTAACAAAATAAAAGTTCCTACACTTGATTTCTTACTCAGAGAAAATCTAACCAATATAAAAGATGTCATTCTACTGTGAATATATATTTTAAGGAATAATTATTTGCTCAAAGTATTTTAAGGAGAGCTGTTTTAGGCAGGAAGATTCTTAAATACCATTTATAACTCATACTTGAATCACTACCTTTGAGGTATGCTATATTAGTCAGGGTTTTCCAGAGAACTATAACCAATAGGATATTTATGTATAGTCAGATAGAGATATATAGGTAAAAGAGAGAGGATTTATTAGGTGAATGTGCCCACACAATTATGGAGGCTGTGAAGTCTCACGACAGGCCACCTGCAAGTTAAAGACCCTGGGATTCTGGCAGTGTGACTCAGACCAACTCTGAAAACCTCAGAACCAGGAAAGCTGATGGTGTCATTCTCAGCCTGAGGCTGAAGGCCTGATAATGCAGGAGTTGGATGGGGTATAGAAGAACTGCTGCTGTAAGTCCTGGAGCCCAAAGGCTGGAGAGCCTGCCATTCTGTTGTCCAAGGGCAGAAGTGTCCCAACTCCAAGAGAGAAAGAGGAAATCACCTTTCTTCTGTCCTTTTGTTGTTGTTGTTGTTGTATCCAGGCCCCTAGCTGACTGGATGGTGTATGCTCAGATTAAGGATGGCTCTCTCCCACTTAGTCCACTGAGTCACACACCAGTCTTCTCCAGAAACACTCTCACAGACACCCTGGAATAATGTCTTACTAGTTCACTATATATTCCTTAATCTAGTCAAGTTGACACATAAAACTAACCCTCACAAATACTAACTATATAAAGCAGAATGGATCTTCATTTACTTGTACTCTTCTGAAGCGTTTTTGTCTGCTTTTAGTCATCAGAACCTGTACTTGGTATTCCATTTATAACCAGGAGATACGCAATGCTTTCCTACTTAAAAATTCATACCAATGTGTTGCTTTTTTTGGTGGCTCTATACTTGATTGAAATTACCTTTACTGTGTGATGCATATTGAGTTGGTTGTCATATAGAAATGCTTATTCTTACAAAGATAGTAATTTAAGATATATGAGATATAGACTTTTGAGCATATTAAGTTAGTACTTTTTATGAGAACTTTTTAGACCATGAAAGTATAAAGATGTTTGCAAACACACCTAAGTGTGTGTTCCTTTGGAAGTATATTGAAGTTTTTCAGTTGTTTAATAAATGGGGCATATGATCAATGTTATTCATCTAATATGTACTCTGATTTTACTTTTACAGCAGTTATTAAATTGACTCTGAAGGCGTCTGAGTAGAACAATAACTATGGAAGAAATGGAATAGGTGAAAATTGATCTGATCTTAAAAGAAAGACTTTCAAAGAATAAAAACAAATTCTGGCGTCACAAAGTAAAGGAAAAGTAATTTTGACTAATGAAAAGTTTAATGCATTTTAGTTCATCAATATGTACCAAAGGAAAAAGGCATATCAGAGGCCTAGTATTCTTAAATTCTTTTTTAAAGAATTCGTTTATTTATCTCCTTCATGAGGGAGAGAGAGAAACAGCTCCACCTGTTTATACCAATGTGTTGCTTTGTTTGGTGGCTCTATACTTGACTGAAAGGACCCAGATCCATCGGGTCTTAATGTTGAATGCACACCCAGCTTCAGCTAGTCCTGGGTCATGGGCATACACATACCTGGCATACCAGGTAGGTCTCAATATACAAACCCCAAACCCTCCCATGTGGATCAGTCCTGCACAGCATCGTGCTTTACTACTGCACCACTGTTTGGCCTTGTTTTTTGAGCTTCTTACTGCATATCTGCTTAAATATAGAAATAAATGCTAAACTCCCAGCCTTACAGCTTGGAAATAAAGAGAAAGGGAGCAATTTTAAAGCTATATAGGAGAGAAGATTTACAGGACTTAGTGGTTAGTTGGTAAGGGAATGTGTGAAATCCAAGAAGAATCGATCCCAGATTTCCGAATAGTACAACTGGATTGATCATATCAATATTTTGCCTTCATATTACCGACATCAGATCTGCTAAAAGCCTAGGTAAATAAATAGATTCATTTCATTGATGATCTTTGTATCATATGTATTAATAGAAAGAAAAAAATATAAGTTATGGTTAGGAAGAGATACTATCAAAAGTGTTTTAATAGGACTGACCCCATAGCACAGCAATTAAACCCTGTGCATAGGGAGCTAGATCCCACAGGGCCAAATAACAGTGCGATTCAAATGACAGTCCTGATGCCTTGAAAAACACTCTGGTTTGTGCATGCAATGCATACAAAATTCTGATGGAATAGAGAAATGGAAGAAAAAGTATTGTGGCATGACTAAGCAGAGATATTTTTACGTCTTCCTTTTCCAATTGAAAGTCTTTCTTTATTTTTTGTGCCCAGTTGATCTGGCTAGAATGCTAGTACTATGTTGAATCAAAGTGGTGAAGAATGGGCATCATTGCTTTGTTCTTGATCTTAGAGGAAAAGCTTTCAGTTTTTCACCACTGGTTACAATGATAGTTATAGGCTTTCTGTATATGTTGTTGTTATGTTGAGGTAATTTTTCTCTATTACCAGTTTATTGAGAATTTCTATTATGAAAGGTGTTGAATTCTGTCAAATGCTTTTTCTGCATCCATTGAGATGATCGTGTGATTTCTTTTTAATTTACTATAGGGCATGCACATTCACCGGAGAGATAGAGAGAGGGGGGAAAAGTCAGAAAACACCCTGAAGAGGGATGGCCATGGCACAGTCGTTTCTCCTCCATTCTCTTCTTAGGATTTTTGGCATGCACGCACAAGTGCCCAGAGAGTTTTCCAAGCCACTGGGTATGGGACTCAATCCGCATAGTTGACCATGTGGGACTCAGCTATCTTAACCACCATGTCACCGGCTGTCCCTGATCATGTGATTTTTATCTTTTGTTCTGTTAATGTGATGCTATGGTTTGAATGTCTATATCATCCTCAGATTTACATGTTGAAATTTAATCATCCAGGATGATAGTGTAAGGAGGTGGGCCTTTTCAGAGGTGATTAGGTCATTAAGGCAGAACCCTCATAAAGGGGATTAGTGACTTCATAAAAAGAGGTCAGAGAAAGACCCATCCCTCACCCCCATCCCTTTCACCATGGGAGGACATAGCTAAAAGGCATCCACTATGAACCAAGGAGCAGACCCTCACTAGATAACAAATCTGCTGGTGCCTTAATCTTGCACTTAGCCTCCAAAACTGTGAAAAGTAAAATTCTGTTGTTTATAAGTCACCTATTTTATGTCATTTTGTTATAGTAGTTCGAATTAACTTAGTTAGACATGTGGTGTATCATATTTCTTTATTTGCATATGTTGAACTACTCTTGCATAGTAGGGATAAATCCCACTCGATCATGGTGAATGATCTTTTTAATATATTGTTGATTTGGTTTGCTAGTATGATGTTGCGGATTTTTGTATCTATGCTCCTCAGGGATTTTGGCCTGCAGTTTTTCTTTCCTTGAGCTGTCCTTGTCTTGGTTTGGTATCAGGGTAATGCTGCTTTCATAAAATGAATTGGTTAGTGTTCCTTCCTATTCAAGTTTTAGGAAAAGTTTGAGAAGGATTAGTGTTAATTTTTCTTCAAATATTTGGTAGTATTCACCAGTGAAGGTCTTGGGCTTTTTGATTGTTGTTGGAACTTTTTTATTATTGATTCAGTCTCTTTACTCATTATAGGTTGGTTAAGATTATCTGTTTCGGGACCAGCAGATGGTGTAGTGGTTAAGGTGTTAGACTTTCACATGGCCAACCATCTTTTGAGTCTTGGACCTGGCAGCTTGAAAATCACACCAGGTATGTGTGTGTGTGTGTGTGTGCGCACACACACGTGTCTGTGTGTGCATGTGTGTGTGTTTGCCCAAAATCCCAGGAGGAGAATGAAGGAGAAGGGATTGCAGCATGGCCATTTCCCCTGGTAGCTTGGGGGAGGTGTGATTTTTCACTTTCCTTGTCACTGTCTCTGTCTCTCTCTGGTGAGCACACACACTCTATGGCAAAAACCTTTAAAAAAAGAATTTTCTATTTTGTCATAATCTAATCTGGGTAATTTGAATGTTTCTAGGAAATGATCCTTTTTTTCTAGTGTATTCAGTTTTTTCATATATAATTGCTCATATTAATCTCATATAATCCTTTTTATTTCTGTGACTTCAGTTGTAGTGCTTTCTCTTTCATTTTTATTTTTTTTTAGTGTTCTCTTTTTTTCTTAATTATTGTAGCTGAAGGTTTGTCATGTTTGTCTTTTCTTTTTTTTGGAGAGTTTTTTTTTTTTTTCGCTATAGGGCACGTGCGTTCACCAGACAGACAGAGAGAGACATAGAGACAGAAAGCGAGAAATCACCCCCCAGGGGGGATGGTCACGCCGCAATCCCTTCTCCTCCATTCTCCTCTCGGGATCTTCGGCACGTACGCACACGTGCCTGGCGAGATTTAAGCCACCGGGTCCGGGACGCGAACCGCGGTCGACTACGTGGGAGTCCAGTGACATAGCCATTATGCTAACTGCTGGTTCCCATATTTGTCTTTTCAAAAAAACCTCTTAGTTTGGGACCAGCAGTTAGCATAATGG